>NW_018128034.1:361696-368734 GCF_001952655.1 Monopterus albus
TTGGAGGGAGCTTAAACTCTGCGTTGCTCAGCGACAGCCCCGAAACCTGACAGATCTAGAGGAGATCTGTGTGGAGGAGTGGGCCAAAATCCCTGTTGCAGTGTGTGCAAACCTGGTCAAGAACTACAGGAAACGTTTGACCTCTGTAATTGCAAACAAAGGTTTCTGTACCAAATATTAACACTGATTTTCTCAGGTGTTCAAATACTTATGTTCAGCAGTGCAAGACAAATAAATTCTTTAAAAATCATACAATGTGATTTCCTGAATTTTTTTTTTAATTCTGTCTCTCAGAGTGGGAATGCACCTACAATGTGAATTTCAGACCCCTCCATGATTTCTAAGTGGGAGAACTTGCAAAATCGCAGGGTGTTCAAATACGTCTGTTCCTCACTGTACATCAGCAGACCATTTCTTTAATCTTCCTACACCGTTGGCCCTGCTGTGGAAATCCAAATCACAATGTGCTCACGGTATGTTTACACCTGCTCCAATTATCTCATCTCAGTTATGAATAGGCAGTACTGCTTTCACTGTAATTATCTGTCATGCATTTCATAGCAGGGCTACTGATAAAATGCAACCAGCCACATGGCTGTTTGGGACAGAAAATGTCACCAGCATGACTCACCCTTTCTCCTTCCAAAAGCAGGTGGACTTTGAAGATCATGCAGTCATTCACCACAATCTCCTCATTTCTGTAAAGGATCTGAAATATCCGGCTGAACACGGTGCCATCGTAAGACCCTGCAGAGCTGCAGCTGCATTCTCCTGATATGAGACACAAAAACATGCAGAATAACTATCAGATTACTGCTACAGTAACAGCACAGATTCAGTGAGCTGCAACAACCTTTTATTTGGAAAATGACCTGATATTTGCAGTATTTGGTTTGAAAATGCAAGGTAAGTGTCATGAATGCATGACCTGACATTTGCAAATATTCACTGGATTTGTGAGAGATATGAGTGTGTATCTTTAGAACTAAAACCTAAGATTTGTGAATATGTTTCTAGATTTAGAAGTGTCTGTATCCCAGTGCTCTCAAGTAAGTCCCTAGCTTTGTATAATTTATTTATTTATCCATACAGGGTAGGTTTTTGTCAAGATTTTTGTCATTTCAAGTACTGTAACAAGGACAGGTCAATATTCTCTTATAAGCATAATCACTTGAAACAAAGGGGAACAGATAACCCTGTAAAAATGAAATTCCTGGTTAAAACTGACAGTTAAAATGGTGACATTTTGCCTGGATTTTAATGAATTCCTATGGCACAGTCGTGGAGAAAATGGAGATCAGCACAGAAGAATTCATTTCTTATTCAGTTTAGCTTTTACCCGCCACTGGCCACGAGTAAGTCATCTTGATAACACTGGCATTTGGGGGGATAGAGAGTCCAAAACTGAGGAAGTGATCATAGCCAACTTTTTTCAGATACACACGTTCTAGAATTTCTCAGGACTGCTCCATCTACACACACTTTCAAGCATGGAAATACATTGATAAACTGGACTTTATGTGCAGAAAAGAGCGAGATTTATGCATAAAACTCAGTGTATCTGTTGATAAATGAGGTTTCTGGTGTTCACTGTCACCATCTTGCAGTACTTTTGTGTGTGATGTGATGGCTGTTAGGTCTCTGCTACTAGCTCAGTCTTCCAGGCAGAGCTGCCATCACCAAGGCAGAGCTGCTGTCCAGCTGCGAGCCGTGAGAGGTCTTTGAAATCTCCTGCTGAGATCAAGTCCTTCTCTGTCTTATTTGTACTCTCCCTCTCACCGCAGGCCTCCCCCTGATAATGCTGTCACCACTTGCAGAATCAAGGAGCCTCAGCCAGGAAGACGAATGTGTGGGTGCATGACTGTTGTCAGAGATTTGGTGGATGTGTGACATAGGCACTGTAATCGCTCTGGGGATGTACTGTATGTGGAAGATGCTGGAGCTCTGTTTTAGCGATGTACCCTCAGAGTCAGGCGAATGTGACTGATCATTTGTTTTTGACTTGTTTCTTAATGTTCATTTTGGTTTCCAAGTGGATCAGAAACTCATTACCATCAGTTATTCTTTATGTGTATTTGACCTGTGAAGCACAGAGGTTCTTCTGCGCCCTGTCTCCTGCACTAGGTGGCCCTTAGGTGTGGCCAAAATCACTAAATCATTGAAGTGTAGCTGGTGCAGCTGCCATTGCTGCAGTCACACATAAATATTGTACTTCTTTTGAATGCCAGTTTGTTTCACAGGATTGATTAAACCTTTCACTGTATCAAGGAATCAGACATGACAAGATCTTGATTAGAGAACTGCTTTTGATGCTGCTGCTTTGACATTGATAGCAGTACTGTTTGCATACAAAGGGAGGGGGGGAATCATTTAACGTAACCTTTAGTGTAGACAGAACAATTTTGAGCCTGTAATTTACATCTGTGTTGCACTGATGGGCTCTACATTGTAAGATATACCTAATGTTCACATAGGACAGTCTGTAAAATGACAGTATGTTTTTCCATGTTGGGATAAATGCTAGTCTATATAACATTTGCTGAGCATCCGCCACTATGGCTAGGAAAAGAAAATAGCTTGTCTTTATCATACCGTTTGAAAATTCAGAAAATAACAAAATAAAAAAAACCACTTAAGAGATACTAAGTCAAAACTATATGACAAAGCAAGTCGTTTTTTGGCAAAATAAATGAAAAATATGAAACTACCACTGTCCCCATAATGCCATTACACCTAAAAGCAATACTCCCATGATAGTTTGACCCTCATAATATGATTCCGTGACTATGAAAACCTACCTCTAGCATTTGGATTCAAATTTATAGCGATATTAGTTGAAAAGGTGTTCAAGTAAAGGCCCACACAACCAGAATGAGGACAAGTTTTATCTGAGTCCTGTTGTGAAATCAAATCTTCACAATCCTGAGTGAGTGACCTGTTCTGTGACTACCACTATTATGTGGTACTGCTACCAGTATTTAATTGTTGCTATTTATTCATTGTATGTCCTTATATAAAATGACAATAAAGTTTCTATTCAATAACAATGTCTCCTTACATTTTTTCATAGATGCACACAACTCACACCATTTGGCTGCATGCACAAAGTCCACATTAGAATTTGCTTTCCAACATGTGTCCTGCTACACTTATCAGCTCCACTTGTCTTCACTCCAAGTGGTCAGCAGCACAGCCCTGCACTTTTGCTACAAGGGGGCTTCACATACACTCAACAGCCTTTCCAATGCTGAAGAAGCCTGAAAACATTTCCTGGAGCTGAATGTTGATCTAAATCAGCACCACAATCGAACGGATTGTTCCATATGCCATTCCAAACCTCTCCACATAATTTTATCAGCAGGTTCTCACATTGCCACCATGGCAGGTACTCACGACCTCCTGACTTCAGCCTTGAGTAACCGCTTCCACAGTGGAGGTATTGAACAATGGTCCAGATTCCATGTCCTTAACCTCCTTTGGAGGTGGACGTGAAAGACCAAGTCATCTAACACTATAAAAATACTTGCAACATATAATATTATTTCCACCATCTTCTTGGTGGGTATACAGTATTTGTCATTGAAATACATTGCCATGCATGCTTACATGTTCAAAGTGAACAAGTCCAACAGAAATACACCAAATCCACCCAGTGACGTCTTGGTATACTGCAGTTCTCTCAGGTGTTGGGCCATTATCACATCCTGCACATTAAAGCCTGCTGAAATGCCCATAAGCCTTAGCCACAGTGATTCAGTGCAGGAAATTAATGTGCTTACAGCCTCTGGTGCTCCACATCTGTTGTGTGTGAGAATGTGTGTTTCACACTATCAGTAAAACCCACAAAACTCTCTTGCAAAATTGCTCTTTATGATACTAATAGGAGGCAGTATTTTAGTCCGTGTAGTAGGAGACACCGTAAACAGCAATCCTATTCTCTCAGTTAACATTCAGACTTAAAAATCAGTGTTACTGTGCATGAATCACAGTCATTAAATGCTTCAGCCAAGTGTGTGGCATGATCCTTCACATGCACACAGTTCATTTGGCTGAAGGACACAAACAATTGAAATGTCAAGCATGCACTTTCACAGAGAACACAGTAGGGCATTATATACCGTGTCTGTGTTTGATGAATGTATTCACTGTCACTGGACAGAGCGCTGCCTGGTGCATTTATGCTCCGAATTCTTTCCGTGAGGTGTACAGGCTTAATACATGATCTTGTGGAAGAGGCTGCAAAGAGGAGGGGAGTGGAGGGCTGCAGCCCTGTAATTACAATAAGGATATAATCCTCACTGTAATATGTACTGCTGCAGTATTCCTCATTTGTTCATGTAGCACCGCCTGGTAGAACACAGGATTGCCTTCAGTGGATTAGATATAGGCTGCAGTCCTGTGAATCGTGTTACATCATTTATAGTTAACCAGTGGAACAGGGATTGCAGTATCTGCATAAAATGTAACCAGATACATGTAATTGCAATCAAATTACACAATATATGTAATTGTAATCAGTTACAGTTACTGAGAAACAAAATAGTTACTAATAAAAGTGTTGGTATTACAAAGTGATTACATCTGAATATATTCGTCTCAGTAAAAAGCTTATTATTAAGTTCATTCTGTTGCTTTGCATCTTTTCACTGTGCAGAACGCCTTCTTTTGGCAAATATCCAGACAAAGCTGTTGGGACAAATAACACCATCAAGGGTAGGATGGCTAACAAGAAGCTGTCTCTATGTCTAGACTGGCTCCATTCATTTGGCAGCTTGCTTTAAATTTTGAACATTACTTTTGATTAGTTCTATTGTTTGACTGTACGCTGCCTTATCTGTCAATCAAATTAACACATATTGCTCTAAGCAGTCTGGCTGCAACCAGCCGACACACACCAAGGCAGGTGGTCATATATTAGACAAAAATGGCTACATGTTTCAACACTAATATACTATGGAACTGAAGTAATGTTGACGAACCTTTAATAAACGTTTGACAGTAGTAAGTGCCAAGTACTGTTGCAAGCTTTACACTGGGGACAGAGCGTTTGCGGCGGGGGCCCCTAAACTGTGGAATGCATTGCCTCTCCACATTAGGCAGGCCTCGTCACTGGACATTTTTAAAGTCTATTTAAAAACTTATTTTTATCATCGGGCATTTGGAAATCCACTTTTACCCTTGGCCGTTTGAGCCAGTGTCATGTTGGGGTACCTTGTTTTAATGCTGTATGTGGGGGTTGTTGTAAGGGGATGTTGGTAATTTGTTTTGTTTATTGTTATTATGTTATTGCCGGTGTATTTTATTGTGTTGTTTCTATTTGTTTTAATACGGTTGTGATGTGTCACTGTGTTAAGCACTTTGGGCAGCTATGGCTGGGATAAATGTGCTATATAAATAAAGCTGATGATGATGATGATGTAAATATGCCAACCAACATTTTTTGTATAACCTGTACATGAACAGATTTTTAAAAAATGTCGATGGTCAGTGGGGGATGCTTTAGACTTCAGGAGAAAACCTCTAAAGCATCCCCCACTGGCCATCAACGGTTCTGTAGTGGAGAGAGTGAGCAGTACCAGGTTCCTAGGGGTTCCTGAGGACCTCTCCTGGACCAACAACACCACATCACTGGCCAAGAAAGCTCAAATATGCTTCTACTTCCTCCACAAACTGAGGAAAGCCAGTGTCCCACCCCCCATCATGTGCTCCTTCTACCAGGGCACCATTGAGAGCGTCATCACTGGCTGCATCACTGTGTGGTACGGAGGTTGTACTGCCTCCTGGAGAAGGACTCTACAACTGATGTTGCTTTCGTCAACGAAAATTATGACTAAATAGCGTCGTCAACGAACCTTTATCACGTGACGAAAAAGAGACGAGACATAACGTAAATGCTGGTCATGTGATGATGACTATAATTAAATGTATTATGCAATATTGTTGACGAAAAACAATACTAAATGTGGTTCACAAAATACAAACTATGCTAAAATGTCTCTTCATTTTCGCTGACCAAAACGAAGTGAAACGAAATGTTATAACATTATTTCGTCTCGTTTAGTCGCGCTATTATTATTATTTTTCAGTATTTCTGTTTCCTGTGTCTTGCTTCAGGTCACACTGCGCAGACGCAGGCGACGTCACTTCCTTAAGCCCCACTCGTGGCATTATTTAGAAGATGACAACAAACAAAGTTAAGTGTGACACAGGAACCAATGTTCAAAGTGTTTATTTGTCATACTGTATGCACAGTTAGAAAATGTGTTTCCCTGTACAATGAAATTCTTACTTTGCTGTCCACATGAACGCCACAAAATACAAATGAAATATAAAGTAGATAAATAAATAACACAAAATCTAAGGCACTTTAAGCAGCGCAGATGCAGCAATATAGTAGAAAAAATATATATACAAGAATATAACAGAATGTATGCTGCACGGGAGCAGCATGTGCAGCAGTCAACAGTCATTGTGCAGAGCTTTGGATGTATTCTTGAGTCTATAGGGCAGGGGTGGCCATTTCCAGTCCTCGAGGGCCGCTGTCCTGCTTGTTTTCCAACTATCCTTGCCTGCCCTGCTGCTGATTACCTGGCTCAGGTGTGTTTAGTCAGTCAGAAGCTGGAAGATACCATCTTAGATGAAAATGGAGTGAGGAAAGATAAAGTGAATTGGCCCTCGAGGACTGGAATTGGCCACCCCTGCTATAAGGTAACAATAATGTAATAAGATAACTTTGTTTGAAATGGGTTTGGCTAAAAAACTTTTGGTTTTGTCTATACTACTAGGTACTTATACTATATTGACTGGGTTAAAGAATTGCATTACTAAAACGAGACTAAAATATAATTTTCATCGACTAAAACGAGACTAAATGTCATCAGTTTTCATCGACTAAAACGAGACTAAATGTCATCAGTTTTCATCGACTAAAACGAGACTAAATGTCATCAGTTTTCATCGACTAAAACTAGACTAAATGTCATCTATTTTCATCGACTAAAACGAGACTAAATGTCATCTATTTTCATCGACTAAAAC
>NW_018128034.1:369556-385925 GCF_001952655.1 Monopterus albus
CGGTGCCCCTCTGCCTTCCCTTATGGACATCTTCAACACCCGCCTCACCCGGTGTTCGAGCCGATCTAACAATGACACCTCCCACCCTTCACACTCCCACTTCAGACTCCTGCCTTCAGGTAGAAGGTATCGGAGTCTTCAGGCCCACTCCACCAGACTTACAAACAGCTTCATTACCAGGCTATGAGGATGCTGAACACTGTCCATTACCTCCCCCCTCCCCCCCTGGACTGTGGCCCACCACAAAACATAAAAAGACTACCTCTGCTGTTTTGCACAAACCCAGTACATTCCCCCTTCTTGTTATATTACATGTAAATCTGCTGCTGTTGGTCATTTGCTCTACTGTCCATGTGCATCTCAATCTCACAACCATCTGACAATCTTCTTGTTATTATTTTTACTACTGTCACTGATTGTATATGGCTTCAGTCATAGACTAGTAGGTTGTATCATTTAGCTTTATCCAAAATGACTGACTTCATTTTCTTATTCTTTTTAGTCTATTTTTATTCTATTTTAGTTTCCTAAATGGTATGGCATTCAATACTAGGTGAGAGAGAAATGGTATTTCAATTTTCTCTATGTCCTGCACATATAGTCAACTGACAATAAAAGTCTTTGATCTTGATCTTTGATTACTCGTTAGCTGCGCCATGGACCGTCATAAAATCCAGCTGCAGAGTGACCATAATCAAGGGAACCTAAAAACAGGAGTTTCATGAAATAATTGAATACTTTCAGGCCAAGACATGATGTCCTGCCCATCAACCTGCACATGCAGGCTGTTTCTCAACAGTTTCATATCAGTGTCATTAAATGTTGGCCTATGAGTCATGCTAAATTTATCAGTCAGAGTCAGAGTCAGAGTCTCTGCTATGCATAAGAACAGGCTAATTTATTGCATGCAAAGTCAAAATACACGAAAACAGGAAGTCTGTTACTTTACAGAGGGGTTGTTTAGCTTTATTACCTATTCTGAATTGCAGGGGGAAAAGATGTGCTGCACTTTATTTTTCTGAGGCACACCCAAAGTCTTTTTTTTTTTTTTACTTCGCTAGTGCTGTGGATGTAAGTCTGATAACATTCACTTTCCTTTTACCACTGTCTTGGTCGCCACCAAGTCCTGATGGATATACTTAGCTCTTTAGCAGTTAAATGCTCCACTGTGTTACAAGTTAGATGCTAATTTAGTCTGTCTGCTATTTAATGATGGGCAGGTTGCACACAGAGCTTTAACCCTGAAATAAATGCTGTGTAAGAAAACAACAGTGAGAAAATTGGTGAGAACCAAAAAAGTCAAAAATATGAAGCTGACACTAAAATAAGCCATAGAGCTGAGGGGAATAGCAGTTTGTCACTACAGGTGAGGTCACATACTGCACACATAGTCACGCGATTCGCTGGTGTTATATCTGTCTGCTTGCAGGTCACTGATATCCATTTTCTCAACTCACTCTCTCTTATTTCACAAAATGGCAGCATTTAGCCAAAGAGAAAAAAATCTTACAAAGTAGGATAAATTATGTCTTTTCACACTGATGTTTCCTTGTGCTGCTGACTCACAGCTGGATAACTCTCAGGATGAACAAAAATTACTGTTGACTGAGTATATTATGCTAACTGAAGAATTTGTCATGGATTTAGACATTCTGACTGGACGAAGGCAATGTACAGTTATAAAAAGATGGGGTTTTTTACTAACGCTTTCTCCATGCTATCCTCTACCTTCTTTTCCTCAGCTGACATCATGTAAAACTGCACCTCCAGGGTTTAGCTCTCTAAAAATAGACTATGGAGTGCAACACTACTGTACTGCTATTTTTAGCATTTTCATTACAATCCATTAATATTTTGGCTACTAAGGACATCCATAATAAGGTAAGGAAATCGCCTTCCCTGCTAGTGTTCCTGTGAATGTGTTTCTAGAGAAAACACTCAAAATAACTTCAATTACTGTCACACATCAGACTGAGACACACACATCACCTCACAGTCAGCCAAACACACACATGCACACATTTTGGCTCTGCTATTCCTCTGAGAACACTGGAGCTGACACATTAACGATCTCCCTTGTGGCATTTATCTTACATACCTAAAACTAAAGTCCATGTCTTCACACAACCTAAAACTGAGCCTGAAATCACAATCAGTGTCCAAAATGGCCTCACGAGAACAGCGGGCTACACTGTCAACCAGTGGTCCTCAGAAGTACAGCTACACTACAAGCACGCGCATGGCGCTCCAGTCATGACAAGTTAAAAATAGCCATTATTACTGTGAATCAGTATTGCCAGTGAAAGGGCTCCCTGATCCAGATTTTAATGCCTGTAGGCTCAGAAACATTGTGTGACACCCTGTGAATATAAAAGATGCAAGGAGCCCTTTAAAAACCATCTGCAAGTAATTGTATCTAGAAATTAAAGGATGTAAAACATGAAGAGCGTTAAGTTAAGTGCTGGTGTTTTACCTAGCTGACTGCAGCTTTTCTACAGTATTACCACTGATGAATATACTTTTATTTTACAAGAAAATGTTTTAAAAAATTCAATGTTTTGCCCACAAATTAATATAACTAACACAGTTCTGACCATAAATTAATAAGGTCTTGGGTAAAAACTATGCATGAATAAACAGGTGTCAAAACACAGTATATGGTTGTTTCATTTTCCTCTGGCATCTGTGGATAGCTCTACATGTATTTTAAGAGAAGGCTTAGTCACACCTCTAATTGAAGCCCCTTTGAATCCACAGTTGTCAGAAATATAGATTAGATGGGAAGGAATGAATCTGTGAGATGACTATAGAACATTGCTGATGTTCCACATCCACATGTACTGAAAATGTATGGTATTGTTTAGCCCAGAACAAGCACAGAATAATAGTGCTGCCTGTACTGCCATGTACTTTACCACAAATCACTGTGAAAGATTCCTGTTTTCACACAGAGACACAGAATGCGTGGACATAAAGCTGTGTCAAGTGGGATTTTCTCACACTCATTCTTTTTTGGACACATTTTAATGTGGGCGAACCCTAACATGGTCAAATGTGGTCTCAACTATAGAGGCTAGAGTTAAACTAACATCATAACTTGTCAATAGTGGAAGCACAAAAATGACACAGGATGCAAAATGGGTACACAATACAGCCACAAAATGACTATGCAAAATGACTGCAAACACACAAAATGACCGCAAAATGACCAGAAAGAAATGCAAAATGACCACACACTGTTTTAAATCGATTAGAAAAAGGTCTACTACAACCACAGAGAACCACAAAGAGATGTAAAACGAACCACTTTATGTTTGAGTGTCTTGCTCTTACATTGTTAGAATGGTGGGGTGGGGTAGGGGGCTTTTACATGTCTCTGCCCAGGGGCCTGTTGTCTCATAATTCATTCATTACTGAATATGGATTCTTGCCTGTAAAACCTAATATCCTCAGACTTCGCTATCTTTAAAACAATTATCAGCCCACAAGTTCATCCAGCAACAGTGCAACACCTGATTAGAATTATGAAGAATCAGTACAGTAAATTGCCAGCTTATCCACAGATGAGAACGAGGATAGAGCGGTCAGAATGGTAGAGTCTACTATACGTATGTGATCTATAAATATATTACAGTATGTGTGAGCATGTGTGTGTGTGTAGTATGTGCTGTACCTGTATTTCCTGGTGTTGTTGCTATCAGCCTGTGGGGCACTCGAGGCGAGACCTTCAGCCCTGCTCGTACCTGGTAGAACCTGAGAGGGAGAAGACAAACATAACAATCACGCTTCAGACTGAAAGGAAATCAGTTACATGCTAATATCCTAAATGGCCTGAATGTATTGAAAAGAAAATGTGGATAGTAAAAAGTACGCGATGCCCTGTGATCAGGGTAATTGTGCTCACTACTGCTTCATGGGTATTTTCATTTTCACTCTCACTGACTGTGGGTGGACATTGTTCACTGCTTGACACCATTATACTCTATGTGCCAGTGGGACAAAATACATCAATGAAAATCTTTTTTTCAGAGAATTTCCACATAATAAACTTGACAAGTGTGGCTTCAAACTTTCAAAAATGCTTTTCGTGACATGGGTGACAAGTTAACAATGAGTTGTGGAAATGCAGCCAAATTATTAAAGGCTAGTGGTGCTAGAATTTTACACTGGCAAATATTTTGATCCCAGTTAGGAAAAGAGGTTATTACAGTTTGAAAAGTAGTTGAGAAGAAAGAAAATGAATGGCAGAGCTTTGTGAGAAAAAAAAAACAGAGTGGAACATTCTTCTTGACTTAAATATAGATTATTTATATGACACACATGGGCAGCAGTGTAAAACCTGTTTTTGAAAAGGTCTCTTTGACAGTTCAGGCCAAGGCAGCTTTGTGTAAATGCACAGCAGCTCACTGGGGACACATCGGCTGTCTGAGAGACCAAAGCATAGCTGTGAACATGGTTGTCACACTAGCACGTTAGCGCCTGTGCTCCTAAAGGTGGATGCATGGCAGAGCACAGAAAAGGCTTTTGAAGGTCAATAAAAAAAACCAGGAATGTTTAGGGAATGAAAGCTGTCTGCTCAGTGAAGCTAATCTACTGCATTTTATAGACCTCTGTCTTCAATGTTTAAATTATTGCTTACTCATAAGGTGTAAGCGACTGGAAGTCACACATTTAAAATATTTTTTGGTAAACTGACACTGAAGGACAGTAAAACATCAATAGTGTTTGTACAAATACACTGGAATAAGTGAGATTCAGATTTAATCAGTATTTTAATGAAATCAGTGGCAACTGAGCCCCTAAGTGTACAGCTGCGTGGTCCCCAGTCTGGTGCACCGATTAGCGCTAATTTCAGTGATTCCATCTCAGTGTGGGGAGATGGTACAGTAGGTCCCGGTAACTAAGCTCTTCTTATTCCACACTGCTTCAGCTTTACATTGGGATCCAATTCTCTTGAGTGCTCACATTCGATTTCTGCTGCCATCTAAAGCAACATGGCAACTGGCAACAACAAATATACTAGTGCACTCAGCTGAGGGGATTAACATGCTGAGGTTTAGCCTGCCCCACTTGGAGTGGGAAATCATTTTGGTGAGGCTGGTGTTTTAGCAAGCCAGAGGCTGATCAGATAAGAAGTTTTAATCTTCCCACATCATAGCAGGATAAACATGCACCTTTTTATGTCACCATTTTACATTGTAGCTCTTTAACTACACTCACTATTCATCTTATTGATAAATTAGTTTTTCTATAATGTAATTTATCTGTTGTATATTGTGTTATCATCCTCATGTCACTGTAGAGACGGTGATAGAAAAGCTGTAATACCTTCAGGTTACTTGGGATGATTTTGCCCAAAACAAATACAGTAATAGCCATTGAACCTAATGAGACGATATGCAGATTCAAGATGTATACCTTTAAGTTTTTTTGTCGATTGAACAAGTCAGTTTGTTATTAAAAAAAAAAAGTTTTTTCTAATTTTCTGATTAGCTAGTTGATTGAGATTAAATATACTAGTTTTGCCAGTGGTCTGTCTGTGTGCTGTTTATTCTTTATTTAGATATAGAGGGTGGGCAGGGTCAAGGTCACATATGAGCTGACTGCCTGAGGCAACAGCAGACAGAGAATGAGGATCAAGCAGAGGCAGTAACACTGCAAGACGCCTATCGAGGGGTAGCCAAGGCAGAGTGGATCAAGAAGAAGAGTGATGCCATCTTCACTGACTCTATAAGAACATGTGCCAACACATTTATATATGTTTACTAACTTTTACTGAGCTCCCTCAACTACTGGGTCACTTTAATAATTAGGATTATTAGGTTATATTAGCTGAGCTAGCTTCAACAACAGAACACAGAATTAGTGTGCAAGGCTGTACAAGTCATTAAAAGTACTAATCTGCTGATAAATCCTGCTGTTCCCTACAGAAAACATTGAACCTGAATTGACTGTTTGGAACTATTTGAAGCTATATGAGTCACATGACCTGCTACTGTTTTTGACCCTTCAATGTCACAGCTCGTCTATCTTAAAAGCTCTGAGCTGATGTAGCCAGCAAGGGAAATCTTAGCAGTGGCTGGAAAAGACAGCACTGAGGCACTGATCATAGCAGCACAAAAACAGGTGCTGAGCACCAGATCAATAGAGGCAGGGGTCTACCACACAGGGGTCCAAACTGTGCAGAGAGCTTTCAGAGACATTCCAACACATAGCGGCAGGGTATAAAATGCAAGTAGGAACAGCATACATCAAACAGCACAACCAAGTAGCTGGCACTGTGCACACAAACATCTGTACTGAGTGTAAGCCAGACTTTCCCCGGTCCAAGCGGGAGATGCCGCGGAATTCCCAGATTCAGATGGACAGGTAGGTAATGGCTAAAGAACTGGACACTGTGGTAGTAGACAAGGAACAGAAGGCCTCAGTGGTGAAAGATATAGCAGTCCCAGTTGACAAAAACATCAGGAAGGAGTATGAGAAACTGGAGAGGTACTGTACCGAGTCACTAGTACCTTTAGGGGTGAGAGGGGAATTGTGTTCTCTATTGTATTTATATTGAAATTAGTATAATAAATTAATTTAACCTCTATGTGTAGAGTCTGCATGTTCTCCCTGTGCCTGCGTGGGTTCTCTCCTGGTACTCCGGCTTCCTCCCACAGTCCAAAGACATGCAGCTTAGGCTCATTGGCGACTCTAAATTGCCTGTAGTGATTGAGTGTGAGTGTGTGTGTTTGTTTGCCTACATGTCAGCCCTGTGACAGACTGGAGACCTGTCCAGGGTGGACCCTGGCTCTCTCCCAGCTGACACTGGGCGAGAGCCCTATAGAGATCTGTCAGTACAGGTGACATTGAGAGGACAATCTTCATATCTGCAACTCCTTCTCCAGTCCACATGTATCCGCTCTGCTGAGGAGACTCATGGACTTTGAGTACAGCTACTTTTAAAGATGGCGAGTTTCCTAAATCTCATTTATCTCTTATATTGTGTTTATCAACACACCAGCTATTCCTACACCTTGTATTCTTTCTTGAAATGAAAGTTCTCTCTCTCTCTCTCTACCAAGGCTGGATTTGAGAGACCCGCTTCAAGTGGACCATGAGTCAGTCACTAACTCACTCCCCTGCCATTGTCAAATACATATGTGGACTTTTGAGAGCAAAAGCTCTGTCTCAGGTTTTTGTTAGTGCATGTTTAACATGCAAGTGTTCTGCTGGTGCAGTTTCCAATTTTATATCATATTAAAATAAAAAGTAAAGTGCAATGAGAAGCTGTTGTTTCAGTGCATTGGGGCATTAGTTCTGTCCTTCACTAACAAAAACATTTTTGTATGGTTTGTGCTATATTGCCAACTTTGGATCAAGATTTTGGGAAGACTGACAACCAATAAGGTCTATTACAGTGTTTTTCTTGACAAAAGTGCCTTTAATTGTATGTAGTGTGACTATTCCTATATGAGTAACCTGCTAAGTCAATGTTTAATTTAATATTTTTAATATTAGTTCATTTAAACAAATCAATCAACTGTAAGATACTCTAAAAACAGATATATAATGTAGTTTTAAACAAGTCAGCTTACTGTAAAATGCTGTTAAAGAAATAAAAAACCATTATATACACTATTTTTCATTAATGATACAAAACGGTAAATTTTAGTGAGTGTAAAATGTTAACTTTACAGTAATATAATGGCAACCCTGTTTTTTACAATGAAAGTTTTAACAGTACAGGAAAGAAACAACAGTCATGACTCTGGTCATGTGATTTCTGCACAGAGAAATGACGTACCCCCTTTGGAAGAGATCCACATTGTGAAACTTGTGCAGCTCTACAGAAAACTCCAGTGTTCCCTGTACTTCAGACATGATATAATCCCAGTCATCACCTGCCAAAAGAGAAGACAACCAGTAAATATGACAAACAAATAAGCAACAATACAACAGCATGGCAGAGACAAATCAGATAAATGATGACATTTCTGAAACTGGCTCACAGTTTTAGTTCTTCTGTCAGCTGAGACGGTGTGACTCATGCACGCTGCAGAACGGACTGTATGAGACCCATTGGTGTGAACGTAGTTATCATCTTGACTGTTAAGGAACAAATATCTGCAAAATTACATTATCTTCTTTGCATATTTAAATTGTAATTTTATTAGTCAGTTATATTATGTTTTTATTTAAAGACTTTCTCTTTAAGTAGAAGGCTGTAAAATGCAAATGAAACAAAGGGCCTTTTCTCCTGTTTGACACAAAAACGTGGAAATTGTTAATGCAGCACACATAATGTGTGGTTCTCATTAACACAAGAGAAAGAATAATTTGTTAAATCACAATTTCTTCTGTCCTATCATCCAATCCTCGCATGCTGTATTTATACTTTTGTGCTTTTAACCTAAAAGACCTTGTGAGATGAGCTTTGCTCACACAGCACTGAAACCCGTGATCATTTTGAAGGAAATACATTCGTAAACACGTGGTGACAAACTGCTGGAAAGTGTACACATTCAGCTTCTTTTGGACTTTATGACAAGGGATTTAGTACTGACTGTTACTTTAAGGTCTTAGAGGTACACTGTCTCCGCTCATTAAAACCAATGCAGGCAAATACTCAGTGGGCCTGAATGCATTCACACCCACATCGGGAGCATTTTCCATTAACAGCAATTAAAAGCTCAGTGTTTCCCCAGCACTTCCAAACATGAACCATCTCCTTTGACTTTTAATCCACACTGTCTGAAACCGCTAAAGGAAATCTTAGCCGTGGAGTTTACAACTATACAGCATTTAAACAAAGTGCCCTGAGAACCAAAACACGCCACAAGTCAAAAGCAAATGAGATGCTGACAGTCTTTGCAGTAAAGTGTATCAAATGCTTTGAAACCGAACCCTTGCATGTGTGCAGTATTAAGTTGTTCAATTGACTGCTGCAAAAACTGACATGGAGAGACATCAGAAGAAGATACACACACTCGTCATTACAGAAACAGAGTCACTGAAACATCTTTCAGAGGTGCATGTTCCCTTGTGCATTACAACCACTCCTCATATTAGCGGGCTTAAAAGTGTGATACTGTTTCAGTCCACTCTCTTTAAGAAGTGAAGCTTTAGCAGAACAGGTTGGTTTTATTATACCAGAGCTTAGATGTTGGGTTATTGTGACATTAATGTGATGCTATATAATGCAATATAAATGTTAATGCTAATTGCAGTTCATTTTAACTTACAGAAATGAGTACAATTCTATCTATTATGACTTACAAAAAGTAGTAGTCTTAATCCTTATGTTCCTTCATTAGCAACTAGTGACCGTTCTCTAAATCCAGCTCCCCTAATTGCTGTTGCTACCCTGAGATATTTCTGCATACTGTGTTTATAATGGTGGCAGATTTACCACTAAAATTAAAATGGTCTTTATTTTCAGACAGAGGACAAAAGCAGTTTTCCCAGTTAAAAAGACAACTGTCAAAGGCAGATTGTATTAGCTGTAGCTACAGAGGCTAGCTGATTAAACTAAAATTAGCTCTATTAATTGGTTGAAAATGCTGTGTCTGGCTGACTTAAATTTCCATCTGTTTCCAGCAAAAATCACTCTTTTTCACACTCTTAATTTCTACATATCCTCTACATTATCTTCCAGGCAAAAGGTCAGGATCCTCATTATGGTTCTTGTTAATCTTTTAAGAACTATATGGAAATAAGTAAGCTCACATTCTGGTAACTTAATTGTTCACATTTCCAAGGATAAGTTTTTAATGTTACAAAGAGGAACTCTTAGGATGAGGAGGAATGTGTTTCGCAAGCTTAGTGCTGGAATGTAAAGGCACATAGAAAGCTACATAGAAAGCACTTCAACCGCATTTTTCACTGGTCCATCTCAAGCATCTGTTACAGAACAGGTAGTATACTTCTATTTGGATCAATCCAGCTGTCTGTACAGCTGACAGCATTCAGCCAACACAGTGGGCACAGAGTATTTTTATGCAACCTGTAGCTCCACATACTAATGTACAGTAGTTGGTTAATGATATACCCCTTGGCCTTGGAAGTAATACTCACAGTTACTGGATTGTAAGCTACTTAGTAGGACATGGCATGCATTAGACTTCTTAATCCATCCCTTATTTTTTTGTTTTTGGGGTAGATAACTCTTTAAATGCCAGGTATCACACATTTACTAACTGCTAAGGGGGTATGCAACAAGAACAAATGTTTTTGAAGTGAAGTAATAGATGGAACCACTTTGTTTAAGGATGTTGTACTGTATGTCTAGGATGCGCTCTTTTCAGTATTAAATTGGTTTGATTTTTCACTTGCTATAAGCAGAGACATTTATCCCAGTGTCCTTTCCCAACACTAGAATTAAATTTGTGCAAACAGAGCGAGTCTAAGGTGTCCTCTCAGTTGGCAGGGAAACACTCCTGTCCACCTTAATTATTCTAATAAGATGTGTTATACGATTCCTGCCAAGTGTCGAGAAAGAAGGGCCTATAAATCTTAAAGGAAATCTGAACCCGAGTCCTCTAAAACTGACAGTGTAGAGCAGAGCAAAGCACAAGAAAATCAAGCAGTAAAGTCAAGCACTCCTGAAAAACTCGAACTAACCTACTCTAACGTAATACATTAGCTGGCCACTGTTGCACATGGCCTGAAAAGAGAAGAAATGACACTGTTTTCTTCTCCTTGCTGATACTTTGTGAAATGTGGTGTGTGTCAGGGTGACCACTGGCAGTGGCAGTTATCATAAGCCAGTTATAGGTCTTCAGATGGAAGACTGAGACAGAGGAATATGTACAGCTTGTGATTTCTTCAGCATGGATTAAGCTAGCTGAAGCTGCCTCATTGCTTCGCTAACTCACTAAGCTGTAAGATAACGTTATGTGTTACCTGCTGTTACAGATCCATAATAAGGAGCTGCTCACTACTCTAGCAGTGCATTAGGTAAGCAGTAAGGAGGAGGATGAACACTATGTGCTTGATTAAATGGTGGCTCACAGTTCAGGGAATTGGGACTTAATATGGTTTCCTTCCCACCAAAACAATCTCTACCAGTATATGGCTACATCACATGGACAGTGCAGTACATGCACTGATTATCAGCCCCCGCTGAAAATTCATCAATAAGTTAATCAAATCAGCGAGGCACAGGCCAAAGCACTCGCTCTGACAGCTTCAAAGGCAGACAATTCAGCCATTGTTCATCTAAGCAGAATACACTGTGATCACTTTGATGACAACGATGAAACAACTTGCCATAGAAATTATAGCTGCAATATAAGACAATATCTTTAAAGTTTATTTTCATATTGTTAACAAATCCCATGATATCCCATTTTAGGCACTGGCTCTGTTTTCTGATCTAATTTCCCCACCAGAATTTTACAAGCTTTTAAAGCAGGACTTATAGACTTTTAACTTCAGAAATATGTTACATGTCTGTAATTTTCTGATAATTTCCTGCTTTTCCAGGATGCTTTCTGGAAAGAACTATTAAATAGTTGAAGGGGAAAATTTATCAGTTAGGATTTTAGTTAATTTTATTATGAGTTTCTTTAAAATAAATGTTTGGATGACAGAAATACTGAAAACAGAACTGAACACAGTGAAAACAGAGACTCACTTTTTCCTGTTACCCTCTTTGTAACATTTTCATTAAATTAAAACCCATTTTTGATACCACAGTATTTACAATCATCTTTTTTTCAGCAATGTCATTTTCAGTGTAAGCAGATACATTAGTTCCTCTTGTCATATTTCCAAGAGAATAGCTGCTCAGTGAGTGGTTGCTGGGACCTGCACTATTAAAACAGCACTTGAAGATAACTTTTTTATCTGTTTCACCGCAGCTGTGACCAGCTTGTTTCTGAACCGCATTTGAGCTTTGCACCTCAGTTTCCAAGGTTATACTGTGTGGTAGCTGGCATGAAAGACTGTAGAGGACTCCAGATAATAATAATTTAAACAAAAAAACACTATATGTAGCTGTTAGCACACCAACCTGTTAAAGTTTCCAACTAAACTCATAATGTTGGTTAATAAAAGTATTTTTTTCCTCAAAACCAACGTCAGCTTCCCCAGTTCCACTCGTGTTGTGCAACTCCCAGTTAAAATGCAAGCTGTGCCCTGATAGCTACACAGTGCTATCCTGCCTCCAAACATAGCCTACAGCAGCTAATGCTTACAATTTGCTGTTTGTGCACTTTTGCAAACTACTTCTGTTTTCTCCAAATCATTAAACACTAATCATTACAAAACAGCCATCTGCCATCTGATTACTATTTAATGCAGGACACACACACACACACACACACACACACACACACACACACACTGGTTTTCCTGGATTTGTAGCTCCAGTAATTCCTCCACCTTAAGAAAAAACTAAAATACCGGATGCCACCAAGCTCAGCTGGGAATGCTGAGTGACATCTCCAGTCTCAATTGGAGGAGTGAAGAGGCAACATGTGCACAGTGACTGAATGTGGAATGAGCAGATTTTGCAGGTAGACATTGTTGTCTCTGCAACACACTGCGTGCCAGCTCAAAGGGCCGGAAATTAATCTGAGGCATTATTCCATTCATTAATATCCAACTCCCCCTGCAGAACACAACAACAAACACACAAATATAGTGATAATTGGCAAATGATAAGTGGCAAAGCACCTCCTTCAAGCAAGAATTTCAAGTGCTTCCAAACAGAGTTACTATACTCACACTTCTCCTTGACTATTTCTGATTTGGAGAGAAATTGAATAAGACAGAATACCCTTTACATTAATCCACTGTGCCAGCTCAGTAGTCATATGATGGCATAATCTAGCAGCTGCTAAAACCCTCCATGAAGATGTTTTAGGCTCCTTGTTGTTAATATTACAATGCCAAATCCCCAGGAAGGCAAAAACAGACTGAGTGCCCTGGGTTATTGAGTTCAGTGAGGCAGAATACAACTTTGAGAGGATGTCACTGACATCCTTGCTATCTCTAAATGAGACTCTATATTAGTACGTGCTGTTCTGGGGGGAAAACAAGCCAATAAAATAACGAGACAGAAAATCCTACATCTACTACCTCAGAGGGTTTTTGTGGTATTTGGAGATCTGCTAAAATAGCACACAGTCACCAGCACAAATAAGCATGCTATTTGTATTCACAACTCTGATTCACTGTTAACTTGTTTGCATAAAAACCAAGTGATGATCACTCTGTGTACATGTGCATGTGACAGTCTAGTACTCTGTCACTGTCTTATGGCATTCTGCTTTAATAAAATGTCACATGCGTCATATTTACTTCTGTTGTTATCTTTATGCAGCCTGTTGTGTTAAGTCTGCATTGCTTAATATTGAAGTGGGAGCGTTGCTTTGTTCATTTTAGACACTCTGTAGGACCAGAGTCTAGCATCTGTGGAAAACAGACACAGCACACACTGTATTGTACTATCCTGTCTGGAAGCATCGTTTGTCATTCAAAATTTAAGTCCAGTTTTTTTTTCACTGAGCACAAGAGCTTGGATATACAGTATTTTAATCAATAAGTAACTAGTTACTAGAGCCTATAAGAATCAAATCTTACATAACACACACACACACACACACACCCTCTCCACCAGCCTCACATACACTGAGATTTAATCCCTGTTGCAGGCCTGATGGATGCTCGGGTGCGGTGAGGCCAGAAATTAACACTCATAAGAGCCAAATTAAAGGCACCTTACTTAGTAGTTCGTAGTCCAGAGACTGAAGCGTCACCTCCTCCGTGTGTCCAAAAGAAATGGCAAAAGGGTCCCAATAGCCACCCAATGGTGAGGTAGCCACAAGCCCTCGGGTCCAGATGGAAGCAGTGGCGGGAAAGTCCGGAGTAGCGGGCTCTGTTGAACGATCCAAATGGTCACTCACATAGCAGTCTCTGATAATGTCCATCACCTCCAGGTCGGAAAGGATGAATCCAGTCTTGGGAGTAAGCCGGGTTAGCTATACTACCGATACACGTTCATTTAGCTAAAGAATGCTAACAAGTTATTTAGTTATGCTATGAGGCTAGAGACCATAACACTACACAACTGCAAGACAACTCCATGCAGAAGAATATCCAGTCATGTAGTACAAACTACATAGGACAAATATCTTACAGCAGATCCTCGAGTTGATAATCTAAGATGCAGTCCACATACTTAACAAATTTCGCATCTGCATAAAACATTTTTCATCTCTCTTTTTCTCCTCCACCACATTACAGTGCCCCCTTCCTTTTTTCTTTCTTCTTCTTCCCTTTCCCTGGGTATCACTACCTTTACCAATGGATGACCAATAATGATAGTTTACACACAGCTCTTCCTTGAACCATCAAAATAACATAAATCACCATAAAGTTTTTAACCATATTTATCTTATGAGAAATATCAACAATAAAAGCAGAGATCAAGTGTAACTGTGATATATTACTGATTGCAGTTTCCAGGAGACTTTTAATGTCATAAATAATGCACATATAGTGAGTCACTAGACTTACTGAGTCGGCCAAAAGGCAGCTATGACTCAGAAGGTGGAGTGGTTGTCCCCTCGTCAGAAGGTTGGTTGTTAGAGTCCTGTTCTTCCCAGTCCACATGGGCAAGACACTAAACCCCAAGTTGCTCCTGATGGCCAGAGCAGCACCTTGCAGGGACAGTGCCACCATCAGTGTGTGTGTGTGTGTGTGTGTGTGTGTGTGTGTGTGTGTGTGTGTGTGTGTGTGTGTGATTTGGCACTGAAAATTCTTTACCGGACAGAAAGTTCTAATGTGTGTTACGTACTTGGCCAGTAAAAGTGCTCATCATACTGACCTACTGAATATTTCTGATGGAATATGGCTTTGGCCTGTGTGTAAGCCTTGGAATGTGTGAATATGTGAATCATAGTTGTAAAAGTGATTAAAATTAAAAATGCACCGCAGATTGTGATGTTAATCTGCTCTGACTTTTCTGTTGGCATATTAAGGTTACTGCCATTTTTTGAGGTCATCAGAACTTGACCTCAACCGACAGGATGGTGATAGCGTCTGCCCACCAATAAGAAACAGACAAGATGACCTTCCAGGTAAAAGACTCTCTGGGACACTTGCGAATTATTACATGTAGCCAGGTTGTTTTCAAACAAAATTAGAAGCAGCAGCTGAAGCAGTAAAACCACAAGCCCAAGCCTAGAAAATCCCTAAAACAGACAACAGACCTGAAGGAAAGTGATATTTAGTTGAACAGGGTGAAGCACTTAATGATTCAAACCATCTTAAGATTTGAAATGAGGCCAATAAAATGTTCCACTGAAGCTTTACAAAAATGTACTGGAACAATTTGAACTCAGCAAGATTGTTTTTTCTTGCCATGTCCCTGTTCCAAACAGTTCTGCCACACATCTCTGCACATTCTGCTTTGTGGTTTGAAGAAGTCATGCCTGTTGGTATGGATTATGTTTTGTTTTCTTGTTTTATTTCAACGTAAACTTTATCATAATTTTCATGTGAACATGAAATAAATAATTTGTTAATATGACTAGTTGTCAAAAAGTTACAGCAGTTGTTTTTTCAAAAATCATAAGGAAACTGTCTTAACAGCCTTGTGAAGGTAAAATGACTTCTTATATCTAGAATATGTAGTCATCAATAACGATTTAATTTCGCGTGCATCATCAAAAAACATTATGCTAATACACTCATGTTAATGTTTATAATCAGAATCAGAATCAGCTTTATTGGCCAGGTGTGTTGGACACATGAGGAATTTGACTCTGGTACAGCGGCTCTCAATGTGTATGTACATATCAACAAGCAAAGGAATGTGCATTAGGAAAAGAGATACAAAAATAAGAGTAAAGTACTTATAAATAGAGACCTGTACATATATGTATATATATACATATACAGACAGTCTGGATTCTTCTTCTTCTTTTGGCTGTTCCCGTTAGGGGTCGCCACAGCGAATCATCTGTTTCCACCTAACTCTACCCTCGGCATCCTCTACTCTCACCCCAGTTAACTTCATGTCCTCTTTTGGCACATCCATATATCTCCTCTTTGGCCTTCCTCTTGACCTCTTGCCTGGCAGCTCCATCTCCAACATCCTTCTACCAATATAACCACTATCCCTCCTCTACACATGTCCAAACCATCTTAATCTGGCCTCTCTGACCCTGTCCTCAAAACATCTAACCTGAGCTGTCCCTCTGATGTACTCATTCCTAATCCTGTCCATCCTGGTCACTCCTAAAGAGAACCTCAACATCCTCATCTCTGCTACCTCCATCTCTGCCTCTTGTCTTTTCCTCACTGCTACAGTCTCTAACCCATACAGCATAGCTGAGCTGGTCTCATTACTGTCTTGTACACCTTTCCTTTGATT
>NW_018128034.1:386846-388773 GCF_001952655.1 Monopterus albus
TCTCTGTCTCGCTAATCTGTACAAGTCCTTCTCACCTTCCCTCGTGTCTAACCTGGCATACAACTCATCATATGCTTTCTGTTTGGCCATTGCCACCTCCCTCTTCACTCTACGCTGCAATTTCTTGTAATCCTGTCTACTGTCTTCAGTCCTTTCTACGTCCCACTTCTTTTTAGCTAGCCTCTTCCTCTGAATGCTGTCCTGTACTTCCTCGTTCCACCACCATGTTTCCTTATTCCCGTCATTGTGCCAACGTTAAGAGTCCCTGTTCGCAGACCTATACTCCTGCCTTTCCTCTTCTCTCTCTGTCTATGAACCCTTCTACCTCCTCTCCTTCTTTGACCAACAGTAGTCCAATTTCCGCCAGCACCCTGTAGGTCAACAGCACTGGTGGCGGTTGTTGTTAACCCGGGCCTCGACCGATCCGGTATGGAATTCACACTGATGATTCGCATGTTTAAATTTGGCATGTTTTTACGCCGGATGCCAGCTGGATGTGACTCCTATGAAAGGTGTGAGGAAGGTGAATGGCTCCACACCCCTCCAGGTGGCCTATCACCTTGACAGGGACGCCAACATTCAAATTCCAACTATGTAAGTACAGTATGGGTTAAAAATGGATTAAAAAAAAACACAAATGTTGAGAACCAGCAGACCCGATGCAGGTGTTGCATTATCCAACACAGATGTTACTGCATGGCTAGCAGCATATAATTGGTAAAAAAAGAACATGTCTGAACATGTTTGAATAACATCAGTAGATACACATTTTTATGTACAGAACAGTATCTGCATGAGTGAGTGAGTGATTGGGGAGACTGGAAAAGCACTCCTTGAAGCCTTTTGTATTCCCAGAAAATGTAAAAAAGACATATGTATTCAAGTCAAGTCAAGAATCTTCATTGTCATTACACATAGTACAACGAAATTTTTTCTGGCAGCTCTCGGCTTAAAAGACAGACACATTATTTACATAACACACAATTGTATAAGTCAATATAAAAATATGAACAAATAAAAAGGGATGTATGGGACCTAATCAGGTCAGCAGCATGTTAGCAGCAAGAGTGTAGTAACATTATAAGGTGCAGATCAGTGCAAATCTCAGTCTTTAAGAAGAGGTGTGAGCATGGGTGTGTGTCTGCAGAGGTCCAGTGTTCTGTGTCTGTCCATGGGGGGAGGTTGTGTGTGTGACTAGGAGTTAGGGGGGTGATTGATTTCACAGCTCTAAGGAAGAAGCTGTGTCTAAGTCTGTTTTAGTCTTTATACTCCTGTACCTTTTCCTGGAGGGAAGAGGCACAGACTGTTGCCTGGGTGGGTGGGGTCTGCAGCAATCCGTCTGGCCCTCCTCTGGATCTGGTCAGTGTATAGTGAGTCCAGATCCAGGAAGAGGACTCTCTACAATGCCCTGAGCTGTTCTCACCACCAGGGTCAAGTCATTTCTGTCCTGTGCAGTGCAGCTCCCGTACCACACTGTCACACTGAGACAGAGGATGCTCTTTACTGTCGCTCTGTAGAAGTTTGCGAGCAACTGAGAGGAGAGACCAGTATGTTTCAGCTTCCTGAGGAAGAAAAGCTTTTGCTGGGCTTTCTTCACCAGGTAGGATGTGTTCAGAGACCAGGTCAGGTCAGATGTGATGTGGATGCCCAGGAACTTGATGTTATCCACTTGCTCCACCACCTCCCCATGTACAGTGCCTTGCGAAAGTATTCGGCCCCCTTGAACTTTGCGACCTTTTGCCACATTTCAGGCTTCAAACATAAAGATATAAAACTGTATTTTTTTGTGAAGAATCAACAACAAGTGGGACACAATCATGAAGTGGAACGAAATTTATTGGATATTTCAAACTTTTTTAACAAATAAAAAAACTGAAAAATTGGGCGTGCAAAATTATTCAGCCCCCTTAAGTTAATACTTTGTAGC
>NW_018128034.1:388966-401648 GCF_001952655.1 Monopterus albus
GCAATGACATAATTGCAGGCATTCCCAGATTGTGCAGTTTCAGTGCCACTTTGTCTGGGATTACAGTATTAAATGCCAAACTGAAGTCAACAAATAGCGTTCTAACATAAGTGTTAGGATGCTCCAGGTGGGACAGGGCTGTGTGTAATGCTATTGAGACATCATCCTCTGTTGATTGGTTCTCTCTGTAGGCGAACTGATGGCTGTCCAGATCAACAGGGATGACGTCCTTGATGTGCTTTAGAATGATCCTTTCAAAGCACTTCATGATTACTGGTGTCAGAGCAACAGGGCGGTAATCACTGAGGCAGGTGACAGCTGATTTCTTGGGCACAGGCACAATGACTTGAGGTGCACAGGGACTGAAGCAAGATGCAGGGACAGGGTAAAAATGCCCAAGAAAACTCCTGCCAGTTGGTCAGCACATACAGTAGCTTTTGTTGTGGCTAGAGTGTGATGCCGACTAAATTCATTCAGACAAATCATCCCAATTTAAATGATCATTTAATATTACAATTATTCTGAACAGAGTAGTAGTTAACTAAGCCATCTGGTAGCCATGTGATAGATAAAGTATTAAATAAGAAGATTATCACAGCGCCAGTCAGTTTTGGTTACAAGGTCCAGTCAGTCAGTTTGTCAGTCTCCCCCTGGCCGGGTCCCCAAAAAGCATAAGGTTTACTGTCCCAGTAGCATTCTCTCTCCCTCTCTCTCTCTCTAACCCTTCAGCCTCACTCTTTTATCCGCAGCTTTCCTTAGGCTGTTACATCAATTTCTGAACTTAGCTTCCTGTCTCCAGTTTGGGGAGACAACACCCTGAGATGTACTTCAAAAACAAGAAACATCTTGGCCAACTTAACTAACCTTATTGTTCAGCTCACATGAACTTAATGAACCCATAAACATTTAGCTCACCCTTACACAACTAGTACAAATAATATCTATATATGAACTACATACTGTTCTATTACATATTCCCTCTGGAACCTTGTTTACTTTTATCCACTACACTTCAAAACCCGGCCTGACACCCTGTGCCAACTTAACTAACCTTATTGTTCAGCTCACATGAACTTAATGAACCCATAAACATTTAGCTCACCCTTACACAACTAGTACAAATAATATCTATATATGAACTACATACTGTTCTATTACATATTCCCTCTGGAACCTTGTTTACTTTTATCCACTACACTTCAAAACCCGGCCTGACACCCTGTCTGGTCCTGCAGCTTTGTTGGTGTTGATCCTCCTCAGGATGGAGCTCACCTGGTGTAGCTGCAGGACGAGAAGCTGGTGCTGTTCCTTGAGCCGAGGGAGTTGTACAGTTCCTCTGCTGCCAGGTGTATTGAAGCATGCAAAGAAACTATTCAGAGTGTCAGGGAGGGTGGGATCATGGCTGACCTGCTGGTTGTTGCCTCTGTAGTCTATTATTGTTTTGATGCCTCTCCACATACTTTGTTGTTATTCATAAAGCGCCCCTCAATGCGCTGTTTGTAGCTGCGTTTGGCCAGCCAGGTGCCCTGCTTTAGTTCTTTCCAGGCCCTGCTATAGGCCAGGCTGTCACCTGATCTGAAGGCAGCGTCCCGAGCTTTGAGCAGATGTGACACTGTACTGTCCAACCATGGTTTCTGATTTGGAAAAACCCTGATGGACTTTATAGGTAGGACAGCATCAGTACAGAACTGCACATAGTCCAGAACAGCTGATGTATAAGCCTCCAAGTCTGAGCCCTCTTTGAACACCCCCCAATCAGTGTGCTCAAAAGAGTCCTGTAACGCTGAAGAAGCCTCATCCGTCCACACCTTAACTGTTTTGGTGATTGGTTTTGTCCTGCAGATCAGAGGTTGATATGCTGGGATCAGCATATATCAATGTTTAATAACTTGTATTTGGTCTGTAGTACAAATTTTAAAGGTTTAGAGTGACGAAAGACAGCTGCTAACTACAGCACTGACTTCCTGTGAAAATTTGTCATTAAAAGGTAGTTGTAGCAACATGGCCAAATTAAATCACTTAGGCCCCTCGGGCAAAAATAAAATCATCATCAACCTTTATTTATTCACTGAAAAACTAGTTGAGAGCAAGCTCTCCTTTTCCTTACAATTAACACAGTAGTAAAAATCCAATATCACAGGTCACATATTAAAACAACAAAATAAACACACAAAATCAACATAAATAAATAAAATCTAATTAAAAACACAGTATTCAAATTATAAAATACTATATAAAGCCAGTTTAAAATGAGAATCTGAAATGAGAGTAGCCAGTTTTGTCTTTTCCTGCAAACTATTCAATTTTTGTGGGGCATGGTAACAGAAGGACATCTTTCCAAAAAAAAAAACAAACAAAAAGGTGTACTTCAGCTACTGTATTTTGTACATACAGTAAGTTCCATTAAGGTGGGGGACTTGCAACAGATACATTTACAAAAAATGGTAAAAACTAAAGCAGCCGAGGCTGAGATATTCTAACTATTAGTCCTTGGTATGAGTCAAGGTCCTAAAATTCCACTCTCTTCATTTCCTATAATGCATCCCTGTAGCACCTTTTATGCCATATGCCTAGAAAATGTCCACATTTTTTAATTCCACATCCTGTCTTTTCTAAGTTAATCAGAATGCCACAAACCATATGGCACAGTAAATAACATTTTGCACTTCAGGACAGAATGTACAGGTTAAAGGCTTTACCACTTTACACAACCAAAAACATCTCCTGGTGTTTCCCAGTGTGCCTGCTCCAGACTGTTTTGTATAATCTTTTCCTGCAGGCCAGCTTTCCTCAGAAGCTGTTGTATAACTTGCTGGCACCCTGAATCTACACCACTTAGGCCTGTCACACTGAATGCAAATTCATGTTTATTTCCCGTATGACTCTAGTGGCACTGTCACTACCTGATCTGTACTACCTACCAGATTTGGAATATGCATGTGCAAAAATGCAATTTACTGTCGTATCTCTACTCTGATGCTAGCAGGGAATGTCAGTCCAATAGAATGCTCTGGTTACTCCTAATGTCAAAGTGCAAATCCCAAACCCAAATTAAAATCCTATTAATTCATTCATTTTTGGGAACATTTAGCACACTCAATCTCAAAAAGCTGATGGTAACTCTGGCTTTTGCTCTTTCTTTGTCTCACTGACTGTTTCAGACTTTTAAATAACAAGAACTCTATGGAGGTGAAGTGAGTGTAAGGCACAATAACACTGCTGTAAATTGTTTTTGCACAGTGTATAACAAATCTGGTAGACAGACTGGGTAGTGACAGTTACAGAATATGCTTTGAAGTCCATCCTTGCTTCAGCTCCCCTCCCTCTCTTTTCTTCTCCAGGGCAAAAACAGCACTTATTTTAGACTTTCTCACCTTTCTTCATTTGTTGTACTGGGTTAGAGGAAACTTTTTTAATTGCCTCACCTTGACTGTGGAAGATGGTAAATGTCTGGCTAATGTGTCCACCTATGAATCCCCCACCTACTGTGAATTTGTGAATTTATTAAAGACACAGAAAGCACCAGCTTGGGGATGTTAACCAGGACTGCATGTTGTAAGTGAGGCAGTGCATTAATCACTGCCTGTTTCAAAGTACCTCAGCTGTGACATAAAAGCCTGTCTTAAAACCTACAATGTTTTTGGTTCTTAGAAGCTTATGGCTTTATTTAGTTTTTATTTGAATCTCATACACAGCCTTGGAAAGGCTTGAAGTTGTCTCATGGTGTTTATTTTGTGATCATGAATTGACTTTGACAGAAATTTTATTTTTGAGACTTGTAACCTGGCTAGGTGAGATATGTTTTGGAGCTTTTTCACTGAATGTCAATCCATGTTAAAATGTTCAAGTGTGACCAACTTGAACATTCTGCTCTGGTACATCAGATTGTCAGGGTTGCTCGGTTTCACCTGCCCTCTCTCCTCCACACACCTGCCAGCTATCCTCATTACCACCACCTGTTGTCACGCCTGCAATCACCAGATCTCCTATATTTACCTCGACTTCCTACCTGTCCACTGCCAGTTTGTTCTTGTGCCCACACATACAACTAGAGCCACCTCACGTTAATCCAGAGACTGTTTTCTATTTTGTCTTGTTCTTTTGGTTTTTCTCTCTGTGAGTGTTTTCAGTTTGCCTCCATCTCCTACTGGCCTTCTCCTCGCCGGTTCCTGCCTTCAGCCCTCTTGCTTGGACTCATACCCCATCACGGAACTGCTTACCTCTGGACTTACTCCATTTTGCCATCAGACTGTCATTCACCAGCCAGGTCGGTGTTCTTTCTCCCCTGATCCTCTCTGCTTGTCGCCTTCTGCCTGGTTCCCTTCTCTTCAGCCTCAACCACCTCTACTTGACCAGCCAGTGAGTGACCTCCATGCTCCGCAGCTCGGCCCAGCAACTACCTTCTTCCTGCCTTTTTGTGGTCAACATCCATTCCATCTACACCCATTCTGGTCTCTATAGTTATGTCACGTTATAACACTCTTTTCCTTGTACAGCACAAAATAAACACTGCTTATGGTGAAGTCAGTCTTCTAAGTCTGTTTTCTCTATCACACCACCTCGCGTGGTGTGCGTTCATAACACAGATGACTTGTAACCCCTGTTCTCCATCCCCTTCTCAGGCTGAACTTTCCTCGTGGCTTCCCTGAGGAGTACTTCATGACGACCTTCCACATGTTCAAGAACACAGTGAACAAAGAGTGGAACATCTGGCAAATAGTAGATGAAGACAGGAACAAACAAGCTGGACTGAGGCTGAACGGTGCCCGGCAGGCTTTGGAGTACTACCTAATGGGTGCTGAAGGCAACCTTCAGACTATCACCTTACCTGTCCTTTCTATGCTCTTCAACACCAAGTGGTGCAAGGTGATGATCGGTGTGGAACGCAGCCAGGTCACTCCTTATGTGGACTGCCAGTCAGTGGATCAGAAACCCATCAAGGGCAAAGCTCCATCAGCACAGATGGAGACACTTTTATCGGCAGGCTGGATAAAAAGCAGCTGCCGCTTGTGAGTGCGGGGGGGGGGGGGGCAGGGCAAAGTCTAATCCTTGCAGAAAATTGAACTGGTGAAAAATCAAGCAAAACACCTCATAATAGAATGTGCTGATTCATAATTATAAGGAGATAACTGCAGCATGACCAAACATTTCAAGGTTCTTTTAAATGTCAGATGAAAAGGAGTGCACAGCCAAGTATAGCATTTGTAGTAACGTTAGTATTTCTTTTCAGTTTGAGCTTCAGTGGATGCTGATTCATTGTGACCCAAAGAGAGCACAGTGAGCTGCCTGCCACCGAGGTACAGTAACAAGGACACAAATCTGTTCAGCCACTGCTGTGGTTCATGGTTTTATTCAGCTTGATAGGGCTTCCTGCATGCTGAAAGGAAAACAGTACAGAGATGCTGAGATGAAGCTGCAGAAGAGTAACAAAGACTTGAAGCAGCTCCTTAGTCTATGAAGAGGTTGGAATCCATCCAAAACTATTTGCAGGTTGGACAATTAAAAGCTTTTAAAATGTATTTCCAAGTAGCAGATTGGTATGATGTACTTCAAAGACTTCTTGGTGGCAGAGCGGTTTAGATCCAGGCAGACATGATCTCATTGGCTATGTAAAGCCATCAACACAAAAGCTTGCTAGCCAACTGGCAAACCTTGACAAACCTAATGGAGAGGAAGTGTGAACAAATTAAAAGTGAGATGAGAAACCAAACTACAGTGTGCTTGTTGCAGTGACAGATTTTTGTGGTTACTGTTTCATTTACATTCAGCATAGAATAAGCCTACACCTCTTATCACTTGTATTGATGTCACTTGGCTGCTTCTGCAGTAGTAGTCTGCCAGCAAGAACATGGTTTTGCATGGTTACAGCTAAGATGGAAAGTTATTGCAGATTCTGCCCACACAGAAAGTAGGATCAGAAAAATGAAGTCTCACTGATGGGTACACATAATCTTGTAAAACATACTAGATCTAACAGGCATAACACAGAATACGTTGTATTGTTTATGTTCAGACCTGAAAGTTAAGCAAATTTTAGCCTTACCTTAGTTTCAAAAATTTGAACATTGGACTGTTTGTGGGGTTCTATTAATTCACACCAAACCGCTAACAGGCAACACTATAGGGCTACAATAGACATTAGATGTAAGTTGGCTAGAAACAGATGCTGTCTAAACTAAGAACTCACCAGGAGCTTCAGTTCTTTGTTTCCCTTCAATCTTTCTCCCTTTACTCATCTGTGTACATTTATGAAGTGTGTGTGTGTATATATACATGTATTACAGAAATCTTTGCTCAGATTGTGTTAGTTCATGCAGCTTCAGGTAAATCTGCAATCTCTTTCCACTGAGTGTACAGTGGTGCCAAATGTAAAACCTGCCTCATATTTTGTCTTGACACAAAATCTAGCCGCAGTAAAGGCATTTCATGTTTAAAAAAGATTATGCAGGCTTAATGTAATTTGTTATGGTAAATACCAGTTTGACTTGTATTGTTCATGTCAACAATCAAGTTGCAACTAAGTCACATTTTTTGTGAAAGTGGCTTGGCCTTCAGTAGTATGAGGGTTAAATTTATGGATGGCTCTATTCAATAGAAATCACTCAACAATGTAAAGTGCTTAGAGAGCAGTAAGAAAATATTTGATACCCTGGGCTGTGTAGCCATATGGCAGCATGATATACTCACTACTGCTATAATTATGAGCTTCTGCTGACACTTTGGTGGGGGTGGTGTGACTACTTTGACCAACTCTCCCTTTATCTAATCTCTCTAGCTTCTTCAGATGTATGCCAATGCTGAGGTATTTATTGTTCTTCTCCACCTTTTGTGTTTTGATTTTAAGCAAATCTACTAAGATTTTTTTTGTTGACTAATTAACTTTCTTTGTTCTATATTTGATTTATGGTGGTGGTTTTGCTATTTTTATTCTGTTTTTGAGGTTTGTGTAGGTAGATATTCATGAATTTCTGAATCATTTCATATGAGATCAACAATGACAGTAAATCAGTAAGCACAGAGATGTGTGGAATATAAATACCTCCCAGTTAAAAGTATGTTTGCTGCCCATGAAAAGACCATTTTCAGGTAGAACACTCTTTATTCTTGCACCTTGCAACATACATGTGTAGATTTTTCCAGTAAACCCATCAGTATCTGTCCCATTTGCTGACTGTCTTCTGTCTGACAAAACAGTCCAGGGCCCCCAGGAGAAAATGGTATAGATGGAAGAGATGCAAGTGTTTCCTCCCTTGATAACGGCTTTTCTTGGTACAAATTCCATTGACTGATCAATTTCTGTCAGCATAACAAATCTCTACATCTTTGTTTTATTTGACTGTGCTGTTTTATTCATCTCTCCAGGGCCTCCCGGGAGTCCAGGTGATCCGGTATGTATAAAATACTAAATGACTCTCTGATAAAATACTTGCAGGCTGTTGATACATTCTCCTTATCTGTGTGAATTTACAGTATTTTAGTTTGTTTGCAATCTGAAATCTCAAAGGATTCACTTCTTTGTTCAAGTATCACACAATTTCCAAGGAGATATGGATTCAAAGATTTTCAGGCAATGACAGTTTTGAGGGCTACCCAAGATGGTAGTTCCAGAGTCACCAGTGGTAGAATTCCAATTAAACATGAGGCCTGTAGCAGATCTTGGCATACAGTATTCAAACATTTGGTAGCCAAGTCATTTATTAAACTACATTACAGGTCTACACTGACCTTTTAACCCATATTTGAACACAACCCAAGCTATATTGTTTTGCTTCAATTCCTGATGTTGGCTTCCTAAATTCTGTTTCTTTCCCTCTTCGCACTGAGTGTTGTACATTTACTCACAACACAAGACAGACAGAAAAAGAACAGTTTCATTTGTAAGATGCTGGCTGTGTACTGCAATAGCAACACTTCTTCTTCAGGTTGGGTTGCTGCATGTCATCCCTTTTCTCTCCCCATATTTTCTGTAATAGTGAACCTGAAGCCACCAGAACCTAACCAAAAGGTCCTGTCAGGTAACAAACTCTAAATCAATTTGTAATAAGTAAATATAGAGCCAAATGTGAAGCTGTCTTTGACTTTTGTTACAGTAAACTCCTTTTCATACATGCTCTGAATCACTTAAAGCATTTTGGAATAGCAGGTGATTCGGGATGTACCAAGGATTCAACAACAAAGGCAAACAGGGGGTGATCAGTCTTCCTGGACAGAGCAGCCTGTCTGGCCTTCCAGGAGCTACTGTAGGAAACACCACCTCATCCAGTGATGCATTTTTTTGTGTGTGCGTGCGCTCTCTCAGCCTCTAATTCTGTTCTAAAAACACAAACATGATCAAAATCCAAAACAGTGAGCAGGTTTTTAAGAGTTGACATATTCTCAGGGCAAAGGATTAACTATCTGAATAAATTGGTCAGTACCAATAAAGGCTATCACACAGTGTAGGACTGAATGCAAATGTTGGTGTGGTGAGTTTTGGGAAAAGGATGTCATGCTGATACTGTAGGACTGTGTATCTGTTGTCTGCAGGGTTCTCCTGGCCCAATGGGTCCCAGAGGGCCTGTAGGAGAGAGAGTGAGTAAACATCATCCAGTTGTAAAAACGATCTTATGCATGTAGTGACAGCATTACTGATTTACTTCTCTCCCTGCAGGGACTTCCTGGACACCCAGGTCCTCCTAAGTGGGGAAAAAAAAATCTTGTATTAAAATAACATGCATGGAAATGTATGGGATTATGAAGACACTACTAAACCTACTACAGATCTTGCTGTCTCTTGTTTCACAGGCACCAGCAAATGAAGGATCTTCTGTATGTTTTCTTTTTTGTTTTATTCTGAAACTTACATGTGACGTACCAGTAAATGCCTTTAAGTATTAACTGGTAAGTATTAACTGGTATGTGCCTAACAGGGACCACCGGGGAAACCATGAGTCCCAGGAGATGAAGGACCCATCGGGCCTGAGCTCAGAGTCTACATTAAGACACAAGTGTGAAGGACAAAGTAAACAAAATGAATAGGTCCGTTAAAAATAAGAAAGTAAAATCAAAATGACACAGTTAAAGATGATGTAGCATTGGACTACATCATATTCCGAGGTGTTCCTAATATTCTGACCCTCCTGTAAGAAGCTGGGGAGGAAAAAAAGACACCTCTGAAAATAATGTCCTGTACAGCACAACCTAAATAAACTTATCTGAATTGATACATTTGACAATTTCGCCAAAAACAAACATTTTGAGCTTCAAAAACAGATGTTAAGGCAGAAGTGTTGCATTGAAGTGCATACAATTGTACAGGTGTACCTAATAAAGTGGCTGGTGAGGCCACATATACAATGTAAAGAAAGAACCTATAAGTATGTACAATGATACATGAGTATCAGTTTTTGCTGTATTTTGTTGTACGGGGATTAACTGTTCAAAATGGATTCCTTCCAAATCAATAAATTCCCTCTAAATAAAAAAAAAAGTGATAATTCACAAAAAAAGCATTGTTTAGGAAAACTAAAATATTCGTCAGAATTTTTTGTTTTTTCCAGAGTCACACAGCCTGAGTTTTCATTCCTTGTGGGGTCTTTACATCCACTTACATTCATTTCCTGTAGACTTATCCTAACCTTAACCACTACTTGCCCAACACCTAAACCTGACCCTAACCCTTAACCTTAACCACCTCTTGCCCAGCACCTAAACCTGACCCTAACACTTAACCTAACCCTAAAATTCAATGATTTGCATGTGGGGACTAGCTTCTGATTCTCGAAAGGATGGCTGAGTCCCCACAGTGCGAGTGTGTTAACAGGATTCAGTCATTATTTTTTGTACTGGTAGGGTCCACCTGGACCCAGAGAGACATCTGGCACCCCAGGACCACCTGGTCCACCAGGGCCTGTGGTAAGAACCAGATCGACCATGTTTTATTGACATTTACCAATTCATTCTTTATCTCCCACCTGCCATGTTTTCACACATACTGTCCTGTACAGCTTTGAGAGCCTTTTGCAGATACTGACTTGGGGATTATACTTGCAGATTTTGAGTATTTAGAGATATCACTGACTTTGAATCATACGCTTTTCATGCCAAAATCACAGGTACTGTACAGAATAGTGGAAGCAAATGTTGGGAAAGTTAGATGCTGAAGTGCTAACGTACTCCATGCATTCTGTTGTGGAGTGTCATCATAGGCTTTTTATAGACTATGTAAACCTGCTCTAGTTCAATATCCTACAGTTTACAACTGACTGTATAAGAGCTGACTGACCAGAATTATCAGACACATACTGTATTTTGATAATCAACTGTATGGGTGCAACCCTTTTCATAAGCTCTATTTAGACACATCCATTTCTTCTTGCGCTCAGATTTCCTTGTGAAATCATAAGTGTATGATGATGTTGCTTGCGTTTCTATTCACATTACCCCTCTGGGAATTTTTTCTGTGTTTAATTTACATCAAAACCCAGTGGCTGTTTTGAATGTCATTGCGCTGTGTTATAGGGGCTGCCTGGAAGTGAGGGAAGTGGGGAAGCTGTAAGTGTTTCACTGTCTTATGCAATGCCAAAAGATTCTTTGATGCATGGCAAATAGTTTGGTGACTGTGAATTTCTGATCAAAATCAATCATTTAAGTTAACGAGGTTCTGCAGCAACGATGCTTGTTGAGGATCTGGCTCAGTTTTGTCTCACGCCTCATTTAACTCCTGCCTCTCTGTGTATATTTGTAGTGTCCTGCTATCTGCCTGTCTGGACCTCCGGGATTGGCTGGGCTGAAGGTGAGGAATGTCCCTGTAGGGTGTTCAATGATTTAACCAATATGAAAGCCAAAACTACAAACCAAAATTGATGAAAAAATAGTAGTTAAATTCAACCATTTTATACTTTCATACATTTCTTATATTACCATACTATACTTTTCTATAACTTCCTGTCCCTATTGAGAGGCATCAAGAAAGATGTATTCACAGTTATTTCATTGTATAAGGCTTGTAAAAGAAGCAAAGCAGTAATTTTCCATGTTTAGCATACAGTATAACACTGCACTAGCTGTCAGACCAAGGTGTGAAGTGATGATTTATGACTTGATTTATGGCTTTTTGGCTCTGCCCCCTTTCACACTTCATTTCTATCTAGATCAAAAGCTGTCAACTTTCATGGTGTGTAATTACAGTCCTCAAAGGATTTCGCACATAAGTGTTACTTTTCTACTTTGACGTATTTTATTATAGGATTAACAGAAGGTTTTTGATCAAAATTTATGGATTTATAACAACATTAATGTTTTTTTATTGGGGTTTCCCATAGGAATAGGACTGAGCAACAACCCCTAGACTAGGTTTACTACATCAAAGAATTTCACACTTAGGTGTTACTTTCAACTCTATTTTTGTCTTTAGTAATAATTGTCATATGTTCACCTACTAAACAAAAATTATGAATTTTAGTAAACTTTAGACCTGTTAGCATAGTCATTTTGAGCATTGTAGTAGCTCAAAACACTTCTTTGCTGTTGTACAGCCTCATAGAACCATTAGCATCAATTAGCATCACTACAGACTCTTATGGCTCTTTCACACTGTACGCAAGCTATGCAGCCGTGAAAGCTTCCAACTATGCATGGAGGATTTGTTAAGTACTTGTGAAGTAAAATGTGTCATCCAAAATCTTGTAATGCAACACAAGTGCAAATGTTATTGCACACATTTACAGTAGGGATGCTAATACAAACACAGTACTGTCACTCTCTGCTGAAGTCTTTGTTTATAGAGGAGGAACTGTTTCTGTTGTCAAAAAAACAGCATAACAGCAATTGTGGGTTGTGAGGAGTGGTTTTTGGGGCATGCACCATTTTTGGCCTCTTTATTCCATTTGGCAGTAGTAATTTAGCAGTAGCAAAATGATTCATTCCTCTTTGTAGCAATTTTCTTTTCTATCAAACAAATCACCTGACATCACTAGGACAATGTACCAGTGTACCATTGGTACACTGACAAAAGACAGTGTACCATTTCTGTCGAGAGGCAGGGCAGTAACTGCCACACAATCTCCACATAAAAAAAAAAAAAAACTTGTATGACCCTTATTATGTATAAAATAGGCCTTAGCTTCCTGGAAACAAATGACCTGTAACAAACCTGCTTTGTAAGGTTTTTAAGTAATCCATATACAATATGTGCATCAGTTGGATGGGAGAGAGGTATGTGAGAGAGTGAAAACCAAAACGTATCTTGTCAAGAGAAGAGACTGAGAATAATCATTTTATCTTAGCCTCTAAACAGTTTAATGTTGTTTAATGTTTATCTCTGTTCCTTATTCTTGTTTGTGTTTTCCACAGGGAAAGCCTGGAGCAGAAGATTCTTGGGGGCCACCGGGTCACATGGGAGATGATGTAAGGAAACATCCACATTCACAGTGTATTATTACAGTACTCTGTGTGTCTGTATGAGAAGAAGTGATATATAATGTTGTTTGGTCATTATAGGGACAAAGAGGGCCCATTGGATTACCTGGAACTCCGGGAGAAAAGGAAGACAGAGTAAGCTAAGAAATGTTTCACCACATTTGGGTAATTCATTTAACCAGTGTTGTCATAAGACCAAATGTTTTCTACCAAATGCTGTCCATGAAAATTTCATAACAGTGATGACAGAGACATTTGTAACATTGTGGTTGCAGAAAATAAA
>NW_018128034.1:401680-413504 GCF_001952655.1 Monopterus albus
CATTCCTGGACCTACTGGCCCAAATGGAGCTCCTCTAAGCAGTCTTAGTTTGATCAGTTCTGTATTCTCTTCTCTGTGATATTTACTCCAACAGCAAAAGGGCAGGACTTAACCTAAAGATCTTCTTCTAATTCTATTTCTTCTCTCGGGGTGTGGAAGTTTGAGTTTGCAGGGACCAAAAGGTGACAATGTGAGTTCTACACTTTAACTTAGATTCTTCACTGGAATCTGTTTCAGAAATATGATTTGAAATTCTATGGCTTGATGTTGATTAGGGAGCTGTGGGACCCAGAGGTGATCAGGGTCCTCCGGGGGAAAAAGGAGATGTTGTAAGTACATTGATACAACTGATCAAGCTTCCTTGGCCCTCAGTACAGTATGTTGAGAATGTGGTTGGGATGTAATTTTGTGCTGCAATATTACAGGGAGACCCTGGCAAAGATGGCATGAATGGACTCCCTGGTTCTGATGGTGCCAAGGTGACTTTTTATTTTCAAGATCCAAATTTTTTTTTTTTTAACTATTAGGAGTGTAAATCCTATGATACAATGCTAAGTTCATCATGGCACACTAAAGCTCACATAATAAACTTAATTGTAACCTAATGTTTGATGCTTCAGTTGCTAACATTAGCCACTACAATTCTGTGGTCTTAGTAGAGCAAAAAAGGTCATATCATATCATAAGAGGAGAACTGTGTTACTTTTCCTGTCATAAGGTACTTAGAAAGATAGAGTCATCATTCAGTGTCAGCCCTTTACAAACCAGTAAAATAAACCTGAAGGAAAGCAGCAACAGCGACGGGGCCAATGGAGAATCAAGGAAGGTTCACATTTGTTGGACATTTATGAAGAAGCTTCTGTTCAAGCCAAACTGGAATTAACATTTCATCACCCAGGAGGTTTTGAGGGAACTGTACAATTTGAGTGTGGCTCAAGAACGTTATTGTTACTACTCTTGTAAGCACGCAGCTCACATTTTGGTTAAATCTATGCATGCATTCATATGTCACTTACAAAATGAACCGTCAACACCAAAAGATTGGATCTGATAAAAAACTTGGAATAGCGTGACACTTTGTAATGTGTAAAACAAGATATAACACATGTTTACACTTTCAAATAAAACACTGTCAAGTACTGTTATGACATTTATACTACCTGGTCTAAATTTATGTTAGGACTTTTTAACTTTATTACCCAGTTTAACACATCTTTTTAGAAAAGTAATCAGTAACTAAAAGCAAAGAGTTACATTATTTTGATGAAGTAATTAAATTTGTTACATTATTTATTACATTTTTAAAAGGGTACCTATTACATTTTGAAAGTAACCTTCCCAACACTAATACTAGTTTGAAGGGACTGTCTGTGCTGCTAGGCTGTTCAATGAGTCTGGATTCCAAAAGTCTTTAACAGTTCCTCTCCAGGTTAAGATATGTTGTGGAGCACATGTAAACTATAAATATTAGAAAGAAAAACCCTATAAACTGTGGCTTTAACGTATGCCTTTACCATTAAGCATAAATGCCACTTGTGTCTATAGCAGCAGCTGTTCAACAAAGTTTTTGCAGACTCACTGTGAATCTTCTGAACAGGGACAGCTTGGTGCTCCTGGAGCTGTTGGTGTCAGAGGGATTGTGGGAATTCCAGTAAGTCCATATATTCATCCTGTTTCTATATCAATACCAATCTGTTGCTGTTTACATTTATCATCCATTTCATGTCACAATGATAATTATGAATGTGAAGAGTTTTATTTGTATTGTAAAGCAAATGAAAGCAAAGAAAAAGAGTGGATGACAGAACTCCTTCTGAAGCCACAGAGTAGGCCAGATAAGCTATACCATATGCAGTTTCCTGTTATTTCCATTGAGCACTTAAATGCTGTTTTTCACACTCTGACAATTTTCTATGCCACAGTAAAAACAAAAACATATTGATAGAGAAGCTCCAGTAATGAAACTGAGAAACTGAAGAGCAGTTTATGTGTTTTGTTGCCATTAAATCTCCAAAATCAGTGAATTAAGTTTAGCTAAAGAACCAGCTGTTTACATTTTAGAGATAATCTGGATCTGGGATTTCCATCATCATATAATGATCATTGTTTATCCAGAACGTCTGTTCTGTATTAATGACACTCATTTCATGTGCTATCTGTCCAACCCATTCTCATAAACATAATATCTCAAAACACCTTGAGTGAATTTCTTCAGATTTGCCACATGTGCCCACTTGGACTTAAGGATGAACTGATTAGATTTTGGTGGCCAAAGGCCAAGGTCACAATGAGTTGTTGGCAGAGCCATACAACCACACACAGTAATAGTAGTTAGAAAGTAAAGTAGTTAGAAAATAAAAATAAGTTTTAAGATAGGGCAGAAAAACAACAAACACCAACCATTACTGGTAAGAAAGTGTTTAAATATATATGGTTTATGCTGCTTCAATTACCTATTTTTCTGTTAATATCAGCTCTTACACCAAGGACTGAAGGAACAATGAGACTTTTTGTTTCTTTTCTTATGTGTTATTATTCTTAGGGGCTGCCAGGGAAGCAGGGAGTAGCGGGACCCCTTGGTGCCAAGGTAATTGGAATCATTTCGTATTTAATGAGGCATCAGCCACATATCCAAAAAATTTTTCGCTGCAGGCAATTTCAGTAGAACTCACTTTTTGAGTATTTGAGCTGATAGAAATGAGAATTTGATTATTTTTTTCTGTATCATTTTTGTTGTGGATTTAGGGGGATACTGGTGCTGAGGGACCCATTGGGTCCGTTGGACTTCCTGGAACGACTGTGAGATTCCCCATTCACTCCTACTACAACACTAGTTATATGAATATGTTATTTTGATGCATGTGCTGCAAGTCATATTTTCAGACCATCCAGATTCATTTGTTTTTATATAGGGTGAACCTGGAAAAGATGGAGAAGATGGAAAACCAGGAGATAAGGGAGCACCTGTGAGTCCACATTTACTTTCCATTGGCTTTTGCATTTGGTTATGTGTTTATTGAATGTTACTTGCACTTTGTACAGAGATTTCAGGTATGTTAGTATTATGACTAAGTCAAAGTGCAAACTGTGGTTGAGGTGTTAATGTTATCTATAATCAACTTCTAGGGTGAACCAGGAAAACAAGGGCCAGTGGAACCTGCACGTCCTCTAGGCGTCCAGGTGAGACATTATTAGGAAGTTTCATATATTCATACATTAATAGATAAAACATGTATTACTAGTCAGCATTCTCTACAAAGCAATCATAACAAAAAGAAAGTATAGAAACTAAATTATAATCACTATAGATATGGAAATAATATTGTGTTAAAATGTACAGAATAGATCTATATGGTAAAATGTCACATTTCCAGAGTGACAAGGGGGATAAAGGTGCCACTTGTGCTCCAGGAATGATAGGTCATACCGGGCACAAGAGTGATCAGGTTAGACAGTTATTATTACTATAATTATTTTTACCAGTGTTTTTAAACATGCATTATAGTGAGAAGCTTTAAGTGCAATGACACACAATGTTTTTTCATGTGTTGTCTAGGGACCAAAAGGAAGTCAGGTGAGAACCATTGCAATCACTGTTTTTGTTTCAAATGTATCTGTAGATGACCTTTCACAACCATTTCAACAGTCAATCAGCCATGTCTCTATTGTGAACGGGGGAAACGGGTCTAGCAGGAGAGCCTGGGGTCAAAGGAGATCAAGTATGTGGAGCTAGGTTTTGTTTTAAGAACTATTGAAAATGCAGCAACTTTTCTGTCAGAGGAAATAAGTCAACTGTCTTTCTGTGTCTTGCAGGGTCCTCCTGGTGTACCTGGGAACAAAGGAGAGGTATTAAAGACCTACTATCTCTATTTCAACCTGTACTTCTGGTTTTAAAATTTTGCCTCAGGATCTTTCACAATCCCACTACTTGATATTAAGTTAAAAGAGATTAGAAATAGATTCCAAGTGTCAGTGAAGGTTGTTATATTATTTTTATGGGTGGATGATATTTTCTTTAGTGTGATATATTTTATAAGAAGGTTGGTCCAGTGGTTGATGTGTAATGAATTTTTTGATTTCCAGTTTAGAAAGATCGTTTTCTTGGCGATAGTTAGAGAGATAAGAAGTGGGTTTTTATATTTAATTGGTAGGTGGTCGACCTCTGTGACATTACTGAGCAGGCAGAGTGACTGGGTTGGGGGGATTCTACAGCTCAAGATGGTGGAGAGTTTTTCAGTCACCGCTACCCAGAGGGAGTAAATGGGTTGACAAGTCCAGCATGAAGGTAATCATCAGTGCAATCAATTAAATCCATTTTGAAAATTTTACCTTGTGTGATTTGAGTCCTGTGAATAGCCTTGTATTGTATAAGCTGTAAGTTTATATTGGTAGTCATGGAAAAGATATTACAACAAATCTCGGTCCAGAAGTCGGGCTGGGGGGGAGAGATAAATCCGTTTCCCATTTAGCCACTGGTAATGTTATTGTTCCATCTGTATTTGACATTAGTTTATAAAGTTTAGATATAATCTTCTTTGAGTTTGTAAATTTCATTATCTCCTCAGCTAGCATGGAAGGTTGCAGGGGGTTGTTGATTATATTGATCTTTAATTTAATTATGGATTTTAACTGTTGGTACTGGAGAAATTCTCCTCTGCCAACTCCGTACTTTTGGAGTAATGTATTAAATGATATAAACTGGTTGTTTTCAAATAGATGATGAAGGTGAGTGATTCCTTTGTGTTGCCATGTTGGAAAGTGGATGGGATTACAACTATCCTTCTGAATCCACTTAACTAAATATTGTAATTGATTTGCTAAGAAATAATACTCAAAATGTGGTGCTTCTTTGCCACCTTGTGATTTATTCTTCTGGAGTGTTGACAGGGAAACTTTGGGTTTCCTATTATTCCAGCAAAATTGTGAAGTTAGAGAATTGAGTGATTTGAACCATTTATCTGTTGGTGTTGTGGGAAGCATTGAAAACAGGTAGTTAATTTGTGCTAAAGTTTTCATTTTGACTGTAGCGATGCAGAGTCGATGTGTGGGTATGTGGGTATGTACTGTAAGTGTTTGTTAGGTGAGGGCAACTGAAAATAAAACACTGTGCCAAATGTAAAATTGGAGGTAGAAAGGAAGAAAAACATGGCAAAAAAACCAAAAACAAAGCAAAACAAAAAAAAAAACAGAGAAATCCACATACCAACAAACATAGTGCAACAGACATGGCAACAAAGCAGCGTCCAGGCCAGAGATGTTTGTAGGAGGGTGTGTGAGATATTTTTCTGTGTGTGTATTTACAGTATGTGGTGAGAATGCTGGTTGGATATTATTTAATATAAGAATCAACAGAGTAGAGGGCTGTAGTTAAGGTTATAAAGTTCTCACAGCCTAGCAGAAATGCAGATGCCTAAATATTTAATGTTGCCAGCCACTGGTTGTTAGATGTTATGTGGGAGATCAGAAGAGCCATGGAGTGATGTTAGAGTCTCGGTACAGCTGTGCTTCAATGAATGATTTGTCCACAATGATGTTTGCTCATTTATTGTTTTGTCTGTGTTGTTTCATAATGTGGTAGAGAGTTTTGCACCGTTAACTTCCCGTGGGAATTGGTCGTTGACTCCATAATGTGTGCCTTTCAGTTATTTTCCTTTGCTTTTGATGAGTTCTTTATGTTTGTAATGTTCCAGTTTGGCTATTATTGGTCGAGGTGTTTTGTTTAAACGTGATCCAAGGCGGTGTACACGGTGAAAGGTGATCATGTTGACTGTGTCGGGTGGGGATTTTTAGTTGGTTTTTCATGAAGTCCTTAACCCGTGCATTGAAGTTGTCAGGTGATTGTTCTGGAATGCCAGTAAAAATCAGGTTATCGCGCATGTTTCTAGCTTGAATGTCCAGTATCGTTTCTTGCATTATTTTGTTTTCTATCATGACGGAGTCCGTTTTGTCGCTGAGGGTTTTGACAGATACTTGGAGAGAGTTGTTTGACTGCTCTAACTTTTCAATGTAATTGTGAGCGAATTCAAGGCTTGTCCCGAGTTCTTTTATTTCCTCATGAAGTGTGACCAATAAATCAAGATTTTTTTTTTTTTGGATGGATGCAACAACACTGACCTCAATGTCTGTCGTCTGTAGATCGCTTGTATCCGTAGAAGAGGTCTTTTTCCGTATGTTTTGGTTTTGGCATATCTTGTTGGTTTGTACTGGTGGTATTCATACTGCAGTGAATGTAGTATTGGTCGATGAATGATTCCAGGTCCGATAAATCCTCCAGTATGTGAAAGGTCCGTTGTGGTTATTGGCAGCAGCTTGCAATTCCGATGGATTCCTCGTGTAATACCAGTAGTGGGTTATAAAATTTGCAAATAGTTAGCAAAGTGTTTTGATTATCCTCAGTGACTGTGCGTCGCCATGTTGAATATCCCCCGTGCTTTCTCGTGATAGTATGTCATCGCCCCTCAGTACCTTACTCAGTGAGTCTCCAATTTGACAGCTGATTTTATAGCTTTGATTGATGGTCTAATGCAGTCACTGCACCTCTGGTCACTCCTGTGCCGAATCTGGCTGCAAAAAAGCAAGATGGCAGCCACTTGTATTCATGATATTTTGGCTTTATTTTTGCATAGTGGAGGGAAGTGGTGATGCCATGTCCATTGTATATACAGCATGTCAATGACTGGGATGCACACTACCTTAGAACTACCACAGCTATTTTCTGTTAATATTGAAACTGAAGGATGTACAAGTGGCAGCACATTATTACATCCGAATGAAAGTCCAGAGCCGCTCTACAGAAAAATGGTTTTGTGTTGAAAATAGGGTCCCTAGGTTGTTATGGATATAATGTGGATTCAGGAAGCTGTTTCTTTGTTGCTTGGATACAAATGTGAGTAAACATCATACCTACCTCTGTCTGCACAGCACAATTACATTCACAGATCAAATATGACCTTTACCAAGCTGTTGGACAGAGTTAGCACAACTGCCATCGCTTAGATTTAATATAGGCCTGGCCAGTGGATTTTAGGCTGCATTTGCAGTTCAGTGCTATGTAAAATAATGTGACGAACACTATTTAAAAAAACAAAAAAAAAAAAACAAAACAATGCTTGTATTATAAAATGAATCTGTCCCAGTTTTTATTATACAGTACAGTACATGTATCTTTTTAATACTTACAGTATGCTACTTATTAAAATGTCTTAGCACCAATTTGTCAGGGAAAAATGGGGGAAATAGGAAATTAATTTCAGTTAATGCACTAGAACACATACTGTTTCAAACTGTGAATAATTTAGTAATATAACTTACAAACCCAATTAGCAAAAGAGCTAATTTGAATAATTAAAGATATATGATTTATATGCATTATATCCCACCCTTAACACATGGTTTATTGACTCTAACAAGCATATATAAAACCAAGAAATGGCAATCCTGGTACCTTTTGCTCAACAGTAAATTGATACTCTATTTTAAGATATTGTATATTAAGTGGCATATATGAAAGAGCAGGACACCTATTGTAATCACACATTTTGGGCTGAATTTAAATCAGAACATACAGTAAATTTTCTGTATTTAAACCTGCTCTCTACCTCTAGTGTGAAAGGAGCCACAGACATTTGCCAAAGTAGTTTTAGTGATCTGAACCCTTGTCAGATACATAGCTGCTCCAAAGGCCACTTACTGTATGTCACATTGGTTGACATAAATCTCAATTAACAATTATGCTTTTGTGAGATAAGTGTTAAATCAAAAAGTGAAGAAGTCAGAAACTAAAACCAAAAATAATCTTATGATCTGTGATGACATTGAGGTTCGACCTGTGCTAGCTTGCAAGTTCAAATGAGCCAATTTTAGGTACTAATGCCATCTAGTAAGTCCATGATTGAAGAATTTGTCATTTTCATTTGCTGTGTTTTCTGGCTATTTAGACATAACAGTTATCCATGCTTGTTCAAAAGTAACAAACGAGTAGCAAATATGATGGATAGTGGTGGACTCAGGATGTAATATACATCAGCATTTTTCAAGCTTTTGCTAACAATAGCTAACATAACCCAGCATCAGCTTCTGGTCATACCAGACCAAATGTATTAAATTTAGCAATAGCATTTTATTGCTTATAATTTCACTGGTACTGGTAGTGGTAAAATGAAACAAACTAAAAAACAGTAGTTCTTTTGAAAACAGCATAGCCTTCAACTCAACAAATGAAAATATTCTTGCCTTCAGATCAGTACTGATCAAATGGAAAATTCAAGCGTGCTTTACCAACATCTGCAAAACTAAGTTGTAATAAAGCCATAACTTGTCAGTTCTTCAGTAATGACTTTCCATTACATAATCTGAGCAAGAGAGGCCAAGTACGAGTGGCCCATGTACTGGTAATCTTTGACCTGTAGATCATATTCAATATCTTGCAAGCTCCCACGGGATTTCTTATACTCTTCTTCAAAATTGTTCCCTCTGTTGCTCTTATGTTATGTGTTTCTTTAAGTATTTGAAAGGATGAAAAATGTGGAGGCCATTCCATAGCTTGTAGATGACCAGCACTTTTGAGGTTCAGGAGATATATAATTGGTCCATAGGGGACATAAGGCAAAAGGTCTTTCAGATGGTGACAACAATGGTCTGGTCATCAGGATGCAAGGAAGCAACGCTCCAATTTTAGGTTCCAGGGGACACACAAGGAAACCAATGTTTTTTCAGAGCAGGGCTGAGCTGCCCGGGCCCTGTCACAGTGTAGGCACTTATTACGCCTCACCAAACAGAAAGAAAGTGTCACATTTAAAGAAAGCAGTGTGAAACAAGCAGCTTTTTAAGAAAGATGCACAAAGGCTGCAATTATACCACCTCCTCAAAGCTGTTTACTGACCCAGTCTATGCATACCTCTGGGAGAGAATGACCAGAGCCACTTCATTAACATGTGCAAGTACAAACCTAATGCTGGCATTTCTTCCTGTCTGTACCTCTGTCTCTTTAATAAGCATCTTGTGGGTGAGCTTGTAACAAATCATGACATGGCACATATGCATTATGCATCCATGACATGTTATTCATATTTTGTAAAGAAATAATGAATTTCATTTTAAAATTCCATGTCCTACTTTAAATGATACAATGTGATACACTGTCAGTCATTTTATATGCATTTTGTTGGATTTTTAGGCAAATAAACTGAATTTTGGAATGAAATCTTTTAAATCTCTCCAAAAGCTGAAACATCATTGCCAAACATCTAATTCATGGTTTGTGACATAAGTCATTTTTGCTTCTTCCAGTTTATCCCCAGAATAAAACGATGTAATTTCTGTCTAAATAAATCTGATGTTTCCTTTACAAATTTAGCTAAATTCCAGTTAGTTTAAGAGGGGATTTCTCTAAATGTAATTTTATTTTATTTTCTGTTTTGCAGGATCAATACAATAATAATAACACTGCTACCAATTTGGAGGCAAGAATTGCACACGTGTGGTAATTCATCACTTACCACACCAACTCATTAACACTTCTCCCACACAGAACCACTATTGGTATTTGAGATTGTGTCTCATACCGTCTGCCCTTCCTCCTTCCCACCAGTGACAATAACAGATAATTCACTTGAGTGAGTAATTACCAATGGAATGGTAGAAGATCCCCAGCAGGAGATTATTCTAGGAACTGAAAGCTATTGTTGGATGTGGTACAATGTGGGCTGCAAAATGGTGTGAAGCAGGAAAAAAGATCCTATTGCTGCAGGATAAAATCTGGCTGAGCCTCTGAAATAATTACTGATGAAACGATAGAATACCAGACTCCCAAATCCTCACTTTGAGTTGGGAGTTTAAAAGGAGGGAATCGCATTATCCTTGTTATCTCCATATATATTTGACAGGAAAGATACAAGTGAGGAAAAACCTGTTTAGCTGCCCTTTTTATCCCATATTAAATCTTACAAAGTCCCACGGAGTTCACTCTCCATCCATCCCAATTGTCATACCAAAAAACAAAATAAAGAATCTGACCTGCAGCACATATTGCTTCAGCCCTCTGTACTGTGGTTATCATGAAAAAGAAACGTTTTTGATTTCGACAGACACGACTAAGTTCATAAATTCAGCTGGACATCAAGCTGTTTGTGTGTCTCCTTTTTTAAGTCCCCTTGACATTTTTGGTGTGAGGTCTTTGTGCCAGGCTGGCATAGAAAGCACACTGGGTGGGATCACATTGGCCAGGAGGACCTGGAGGTCCAGGCTGACCATGGGGGCCGGGATTTCCTGGTTCTCCCTGGGTGCCGGCTTGTCCTGGGCTGCCGTCTTTACCATAACCAGGAAGACCAGCTGGACCTAGAGCGGTGCAATTAGGGATTAGAAATGAAAGCATCATTGGAATGTTGCTTAAAATGACATAAAACCAAATCAAAAATGATGAAAACTGCAGTCACAAACTGGTTGTTACCTATCGGGCCAGGAGGGCCTTGATCTCCTCTTTCACCGACACCAGGTTCTCCCACTTCTCCTTTGGCTCCCTTTTCACCTGGAAGAAAGAAGAAAACTATGGTCACAAAGACCTCTGCACACTCACAAGATGTGCAAGGCCTCTTTCAGAGACAAAAGATCAGAAAGGCACCAGTCCCAGAGAGTATAACTCCTTCCTATACTAATCACCTGCCCCCCATCTTCACACAAATCAGATCGCTTTAGCTGTGTGAAGTGCCCTCCTGCTTTAAACAGTCCACCATCATCCCAGGTCACAAGAAACCCTCAATCAGCAGATTGAATTATGCAGGACTTCCTGTAATTTGCCTATGAGGCAAACAGGTCAGTGGATGATGCAGTTAACATGGCACTGCATTAAACCCTGCAACACCTCAACTCCCCAGGGACCTATGCACAGGTCCTCTTTGTAGACTTCAGCTTGACGTTCAACACCATTATCCCAGACACCCTTCACTCTAAACTGACCCAGTTCACTGTGTCTGTCCTCACCTGTGAGTGGATCACCAGATTTCTGACAGACAGGAAGCAGCAGGTGAGACTGGAGAAAATCACATCCAGCACCCAGACAATCAGCACAGGGCCCCCCAGGGATAAATGTGATTGTGATTCTGAGTCTGACATTCACGGCAGTTATATTTACTGAATAACCATAACCAGTAAAAATATATTGAAGTTGGTTCAAGGGACACAGCTTCAATTCTCCAGAGTTTTGTGTATTTACGTGCAGTAAATGTGTTTGCATTTTGTTTGGACTGTGAAAAATCTGATTGGTTTGTAAAATAAATTCACTATGGAAAACATCAGGTGAACAACAGCCACTCACTGGGGATGTTCCTGATTTTACATGTTGAATAAACTTTCTCCTCACACTATGAAAACAGGTGCATAACATCTTCTGCATCCAGAGATGCCACTTGAACAATCTTAGTGTTATTTTGTGTAAAAATGAGACACACTGTTTTCTCTTTAGCTAACTTTGACTGTGCTCCTTTTTTACTCCCAGCCGTGGGTATCACTGTGGGTACCCCCCCATCAATACTGACAAGCATCACATTTTGACTGTGGCAAGGGAAGCACCAGGGGTGGCCAATTAAATTCTGGGGGTGGCCAGCCCCTTGGTTCTGCCTATGGTCATCAGAAAGAGCTGGATGATGTGGTTGGAGAGAACGTCTGGGCTACAGTACTTAGCCCACTGGAACTCTGACCAGGACCAAAGAAATGGCAGAAAATGCAGGGATGGATGGATAGGATACAAACTGGAAATGTGGAGTTGACATGTGCATCAGTGGCAGCTGTCATGTTGACACAGTCTAATGGAAATATAGTAATTACTGAA
>NW_018128034.1:413549-420749 GCF_001952655.1 Monopterus albus
AGAAACACTGATATCAATGTTTGCCCTACCTTTAGGGCCCATGGGTCCCCTGGGTCCTTCTCCTCCGTTCTGTCCCGGCATACCAGGCTCTCCAGGAGGGCCGGGTCGTCCAGAACTGCCATCCTTCCCTGGAGGGCCTGGAGGTCCCGGACGGCCTGCTGTACTCTTCACGTGGGCTGGCTGCATCTGAGTCATGAGGTAAGCCATTTTGGCTAGAAACCAAAGAAAAGTGTTTCACTGAAGTCTGTTAATGTTATCTTCAGTTAGTCCAAATGAACCAAGAATTTCACTGAGATCTAGTGTTGAGAGGAGACCACAAAGAAAACTGCCTCCTCACCATCTAACTGCTTTGTCAGCTCCTCCTGTATGAGCCGCCTCATCTGCTCCAGTGATACTGACTCTCCCTGAAATTACAGATATGAATGATGAACTCACTCATCTCAGTCATCCCTGCATATTACTGCAGCATTAAACACTGTTTCAGTATTGAATGATTCAATATTAATTTATTCATGGATGCGACTCACCCTTGGGCCTGGGAGACCAGGGTTTCCTGAAGGTCCTTGTGCCCCTGGAGGGCCTAGTTCTCCTGGAGGTCCTGACATGCCCATCATCCCTGTATGGCCCTTTCTGCCTGGGGGTCCAGGGTTTCCTGGCATACCTGGCTCTCCTGCAAGTCCTTTATCTCCCTTCACACCTGGGTCACCCTAGATTAGAAAACAGCATTTGTAAATGTTTAGGCTTGATCTTCAGAATAACTGCTGTCTCACTGGATATGAAGAAAAGTCATTAGAGAAGTTGAGTACGATCCTTATGTGCTCAGTATGGCTGTAGGGCTCCATTCTGTATTTTTACCAGAATCTGTCTGTATCACAAAAATATTTGTTGTTGTTTCATATTTATGCATGCACTATATTACTATCTGTATGTGTAGGCTACAGATTTAATTGCTTACAAAATATTCAGCATAACATAAGCATGTTACCCATTAAATTGATAAAAAAAATAAATGCAAGATATTTAAACCCCACCATCAACAAAGAAGACAAAAAAAGTCATTCTGATGCCGACTGAATAAAAGCTGTTAAATGTTAATGATCTTAATGATGAATGTAAAATTTGTTTAAACTAAAAATGTAAAAAACTATTGATAAAAAAAACTGAAAAGCTGTTATGGTGATTTTGCACACAATGTTGACAGAGTCGCTCACTAAAACAGCAAGGTTGGACTAAGCAAACTATAATGTAAAGATCCATATTTAAGAACCAGCACCGTGTCATTAGTGAGTCATATAACGGAACATTCTTTTATTTATTTATTGTTTGTATGTTACTGGAGAGGTTTTGCTTCTCCATCTTCACGTTTAAAATACTGCAAATATTGATTCATTCCTAGTACTCACCTTATCTCCTTTGAGGCCACGATCACCAACTCTGCCTGGCATCCCCTAGAAAACACCAGAGTGGATATGAAAAAGAAATCAACTTACAAGATAAAGTATATTTTATTATAATAGTCATCGATGGATTTAACAAGTGCTCACTTGTTTTCCCTCTGGGCCAACTGGACCAGGTGGTCCCTGAAAAACAAGATCAAAGTTAACATTACTAACAAGTGGTAATAGGCCTGCTTTGATCAAAATGTGTAGAATCTTATAACTCACTGCAGGGCCTTTAGGCCCACTGAAGCCTGGTAATCCTGGGGTGCCAGACTCTCCCTTATGTCCCCTGAGACCCTGTATGACAACAGAGACATGGCCCTTTGTCACATGGCACACATATGTAATACTGCACTTATATACTAAAAGCCTTGCTCATTAATGAGGATTCATCAGGATTACCATTTCACTGTAGTTCTTATCAACATGCAGTAGTACCCTGTATAAAAATCTCATAAACCAGTCTCATGGTGGAACATCCCAGCTGGAAGAGATTCAAATTCATATTTACAAGAGACATGTGGGACTGAAGACAAGCTGGTTATGGCATCCACAGAGTGCACATGTTCACAGAAATTAAAGAATATTTCACTTGCCCATTTTCCAGTCTCCACATCTCCACATTCTTTATATACTTGACAGTCCTATTCTTCTCCATCTTTTCTGTATCTATCACCTCACTACATCCTTCTTTAATTCAAAGTAAATCTGGCCGTCTGACAATATCTGATCCTACCTCTAAATACCTCTACCATCTAGTGAAATCACTGAGCTCTCCTCTTCTAATAACTGTGCGTGTGCTTCGTGCCCTCCTCCTTCCTCCAGGCTATTCCTGATGATCTGCTCCCTCTGCTGACTGATATCATGAAATCCTCTCTGACATCTGGCTGCATATTGTCTGCCCTCCAGTTGGCAACAGTTACTCTTACTTCAAGAAGCCATCCTTCAGCCCACGGACCAAAATATTCTGTTGTGGATGATACCAAGGTGTCACATTCTTTTTAACAGGTCTCACAAGATCTCACGATCCTTATGTACTGCATTTGATTTTTGTTACAAATCTCTCATGATGATCTCTGCATTGTCTTCTTGTCCATCCTCTTCGTCTATGAACTGTCACATAATTTACATTAATTTACATCTAAATAGGATACAAAGGCTCTGATTTCTTTATGAGGACTGGGACAGCTCTTTGAAATGACATGTTACCAGGGCAGAGGCCTTTTGTGGCCTCAAAGCATAAATAAAAACATGTTCATGGCTTTTTGGAAAATAATAACTTGTAGCACATTCCCCAGGGATTTAATCTTCATTTTAACAGAAAAATAATATGAGTTGGAGTTGTGGAAAATTCCCTCAAGCAAAATCTGCATTGTAGATGCAAGTGTACATGATGCCTCAGCTAGAAACAACACATACAAAACAAAACAAAAAAGGGTAAGGTAACTTACTTCTGTGGACCAAAATGAATTCAGAAACATTTGAATCAGGACACCCCACAGTAACCGGGTCCTAGTTTACACTTCTACATCAGTGCAGCAATTAACAGCTGCAAGTTTAGTTACGCTTTAGGATTTGAATCCAAGTTTTTAAAAGCTTGAAACATAATCTTGACTAAATAAACAGTCTTTTGCTGTAATGCTGCTGCTGAGTCTACTGGTCTTTGCTCACACCTGTTGGATCAACTCATGTTAACTATGGTGTACTCCTCTTTTCTCCTTTCCTTTTTCTTGACTCTACTGTACAACCCTGTTATCCCTATTGTCATAATGCAAATAGTTTGACTGTGTGATGACCTAGTTTATTAAAATTTATACCTGATATTAAAATCAAACCTAATTATTCAATTTAGACTTCTCTTTTCTCTAGCAAAATACAGATTGCCATTCTCTTCAAACTCACTGTGTCAGCAATCTGACAAATCTGCCTAAACCCACCGTGTCGCTGTGAGAAATATGAATCCCAGTTGTGGAACAAAAGTATGCTAAGCTCACTGATGCAATTATTAAACACAGTTTTTGAGGGTGATTCACAGCACATAACTGTCATCACAGGCCTGACAAAGCTAGTGCTGCCTGTTTGACTGTTGTGTAATTTATATGCTGCAAGTGCACAGAACACACTGAAAACCACAAACTAAAAGGTTTAATCAGCACTTAATTTCACTTGAACAACAGCTTGTATTGTTTCACGGCAGGCCAAAGCTGGGTAGACACACTGCTAGTACACAGTGCAGGGTGAAAAACAAACAAAACAGATAAAGAATTGTTCTGTTTTCAAGGCCTTCTCAAGCCACAGTGACAAGTTAAAGTGGCTGAGCTTTCCAGAACTCAGCTTTCTCTTTTATCTGAAATTATTTGATTTTTTAAATTAGGATCTTCCAGAGTCCTCAAAATAAAAACATCACTTTAAATCACAATAACAAACACTAAAACCTATAGTTATCCCTATAGATTATGGAGATAATTGTGGGTTAATGGGAAATGAGAAGTATTATTGATCGCGCTCACAGTTGGGCAGTGATTTGGATAAAACGGTAACACTTTACAATAAGGGTACATTAATTAACCGTACTTAATGCAGTAATAAGCATTAACTAATAGGTAACTAATGTATTTATTAATCATGTACTAATGTTTTTCATGTTAATTAAAGTATTACCTCATACATTATTTAATAGTTCTTAACATCGCTGCTAACATTTGTAGATGCAGTAATAAGCATTAACTAAACGTTAAATGCTCTTGTTTATAAATACATGTTTTAGACTTTACAGGGTCACAGAGAGCATTAACAAATGGTTAATAAAGGTTAAGTAATGGTTACTAACCACTGTGATACATATTTATGAAGTGTTAGTTCATGCATATATGGTTCCCACTTTACAATAAGCGTCACAGAGAGCATTAACAAATGGTTAATAAAGGTTAAGTAATGGTTACTCACTACTGTTATACATTTTTAAAGAGCATTAATAAATGCATAATTACGAGTAAGTAATGCTTACAGTATACAGCAGGGGTGGACAAGTCAGGTCCTCGAGAGCTACCACCGTGCATGCTTTCCAACTATCCATGCCCTGCCCACTGCTGCATACCTGCATCATGTGCGTTCAGTCAATCAGAAGCTGGAAGATACCACCTTAGATGAACGTGGAGCGAGGACAAAGTGAATTCGTTGGTTGGAGGATGGACAAGTAAGTGGACAATTATTATGCTTAAATGAACATTAAAACAGCCTTCTCCTAATGAAACTGCTAAGCTGTGAACTTTGTGAAATAAATGTTAATATCTTTATCTGGTAATGTCTAGTGTTACCAAGAGACATTTAAGTTGTTGAATGCAATGCTTATTATTGTATTATTTAACATTTAGTTAATGCTTATTACTGCATCAACAAATGTCAGCAGTGTCGTTAAACACTTTAATTAACATGAAAAACATTAGTACATGATCAATAAATGCATTAGTTACCTATTAGTTAATGCTTATTACTGCATTAAGTACGGTTAATTAATGTACCCTTATTGTAAAGTGTTACCGATAAAACTATACCTATGAACATTCTGCCCTTTCCTCTTTTCATATACACTGGTTTATTTCTCCTATATGTGTGAATGGTGCTTCATAATACTGTCCTCCTGATACTGGCATGATGTCTCCAAAGGAAAACCCTGATCACACACTGAACTTTTCCCCTCCCATTCTGCATTATCAGACCTTTTGTCTCCTGGGACTCTGTACAATGTACATTTTTATCATTCTAATTGTCCATACTATAATTTTATTATGCTGATTTATTCTGTACACACAACATCTACTGCATGTCTGCCCTCCTCTGTTACATGTCTTGAGGTTTCTTCCATTTGTTTCTTGTTAAAGGGTTTTAAGGGGGAGTGTTCCCTTATCTGATTTGAGGGTTTAAGGGCAGCGCGCTGTAAAACCCCTTGAGGTAAATTTGTGATTTGTGATATTGGGCTGTACTAATAAAAACTGACTTGACTTATGGAATTTAAAAAACTGTACATGGCACACAAGCCTGCTGAGGAGATTACAGGCCTTGTGCCTCTTAGAGATTGTTCACTCCAACCTGATCTCTGTGTTCTGATATTACTTGGCAATCAGTTTTCTCCTGCTGGCAGACACCTGGTCAGCTCCTTTCAATCTAATCTTCCTCAGGGGACATCGATGCTCCCACCTCAGTCAAGACAATATTTACTCCTTCCATCATAACCTGACCGAAACACTTCACATCTTTGGTTCACCTTCAGTTATGGTAAATGGACTGTATTTTATATGGGGCTTTCTCACAGTGTGTTGCACTGGCCAAAGTGCTTTACAGGGAGATCATACACCATTCACCCACCAATGACAACAGGCTGCCACGCACCGGCACTAGTCAAGCCACCGGGAGCAATTCGGGGTTCAGTGTCTTGCTCAGGGACACTTAGGCATGCGGGGAGACTGGGAGCCGAACCACCAACTTGCTGGTCAGGAGACGACTGCCCTACCTCATGAGCCACAGCCACCCCAAGTTATATTCCACACACAGTCACTGCCTGATCTAAAAATGCCTCTTACTGATTTCTCTACTGAACTTTAGCTTTCTGTGAGATGGAAAGCTTGTAACAGCTTTTAATCCATGCTCTGGAGTGAATTTAAACATTAGGTACAGGAGGACCAGATAACTCACTGGAGTTCCAGGAAGACCTGATTTTCCTGATGGTCCTGGTTCACCTGGCTTGCCCTAGGATGTAAAAGAAAAAGACTAAATGAGAAAATCAATGTGATAGAACAGAAAAAGGAATTACTTGAGTGCCACTTTATGTCTCTATCTATTGTCAGACAGCCCTGCCAGTGATTTAATGTGACTCACCGACTCTCCTCTTGGTCCACTAATTCCCTCTGGGCCTGGGGGTCCCACAGAACCCTGGAAAGAAAACAAAAAAACAACACAAAAAAATCATCAGACACTATTATCATCTTAATCTCTATTAAAATACAGCTTCAACTGTTGTATAAAGTTCCTTTCTCTGGAAGGAGTAGGTGGAAAACCATTCTTTCTGTAGATGATTTATGCCATAAGATCAAACACCACTGACAGAAACTGAGTGAGGTAAAAGGGTTTTTGGTGAAGTGTTACATCCAGCTAGTAGACAAATGGAGGAAAAAAACTGTTTCTGCCTTTATACATGTTTTGAGAGGGATTTTCAGTTTGTCATTAGATGAAGATGAATGAGAAAATACAACATCAAATATAAGGCTCCTGTGGTTTAACATGTCACTCTGCTATCTCTGGTATCATACAGACATGATTAAAGATTTTATGGTCTACTGGAATTTTTGTATTCTGTTCAAAACCTTTTTAATCTCAGGAGTCAGATCTGCATTCTCTCCATCAGTAGAGTACTGGATCCAGATAGCAAAAATAATTATTCTGCAGAACTGGGTGACTGAGTGTTGTATTCCGGTTCTTTGTACCATGCTAACTCTGAGAGATGAGGCAGTCCAAGTAGCTTCAAAACAGTGCTGATTTATTCCATGAACACAGGTAAAAATTAACATTACAAGCTCAGGTATCTTGCACCTCCAACATGCACGCAGGCCGCCGAAGTATGAAAGACCCTGAACCCAACAGACCTGTACATTATATCACTTTGGGCTAGCCCCATACTACACAGGAACGCCAAACCGTGACGTCTCCCGGTGCCAGCTTTGCGGCTGACCAGAGCAGTAGTCAAAACATGAAGAAAATCAATGTG
>NW_018128034.1:428255-439237 GCF_001952655.1 Monopterus albus
GACTTTGTTTTGGCCGGAAAAGGGGGCGTTTGTACTATGATTGGACAACAATGTTGTACCTATATTCCAATGAATACTGATCCTGATGGCTCAATTGCTAGGGCTCTGGCTGGCTTAAAAGTCTTGTCAGAAGAGATGGCTGAACACTCTGGTATTGCTAATTATATTGAAGATTGGTTCACTAAGACTTTTGGCAAGTGGAGAAATTTAGTGATGTCTGTACTTACGTCCTTGGTGGCAGCAGTTACACTGCTGACCTTGTGTGGATGTGGCTGCATCCCCTACATTAGACATCTCTGTCTCAAGTGCATTACCACTGCCATTGATAGTAGGTATCCACAGCCCCCTGCCTATGAATTAGTACAAGCTCCGGCCCCTTGGGAATCATATCCCCTGATCTCCCTCACTGAGCCCGGTGAGAGAGAGATTGAAGAGCTCCATGGACCGGAGTGAAGACCGTGGATCCTACATAAATTAGCTAGAGGTTAATACATACTGACATATAAATGCATACACGTAGGTGGTGTGAACTCATAGGTGGTTGAATGATTTTGGATAATTGATTTTTGATAATTAAGTTTGGTAAGTATTAATGGAAATTGCTAATGGTAACTTAAATTCTTATTATTGAGTGGTGTTTATGATTATGGTAGGATGTAAGACAATCTTTGTTGTTTTCTGTGTATTAGTTACCCCCTAATGTTATGATTAACCGATAAAAGTTTGCTACACATGATGTTTATACTTTTCCACAATTATGTCTGTTCAAATGCTCTTAGTTGCATTGAATCAGCTTATTTGTCACCAAATACTCAGGTCCATTTTGCTTCTGGTGATCACAGTTTTGATGGGTGTGCATACTGAAAAATACAACAAGTCAGGATAAAAACAAAGGGCATGACTTCTACTAGGGACTGGTGCTCCTCTCTTTTCAAAATCATGTATTTGTCCCCTTCACTTTTATTATTTCATGTTGATCGTCTTATTATATTCTCACAGAACACCAGTCTTTTACTGTCATTAGTCCTACCACAATAGTTTAGAAGATGAAAGTGAATAAAAAATGTTGAGTATAGTCCTCTGAGTTACCTCCAGTTAGTACTCAAAGCAGCAGAGAGCTTGTGGTGTATTTCTTTTTACTAAGGGCTTTGCTGTGCCTCTGAGACTGCACACCGTCTGCCCAGTGTCACTGGTGAAGGTTGTTGAGGCTGTACTTGTGAGGTCACTGGGCTGACTCCTTTCCCTTTCCTTGGGATGGTGGAGCGAGTGATGAGGTGCAGGCTGCCAAGGAGTGGCACAGCTGAAGCTAATCAGTCCCATCTGTTCAGCCAGTATTTAGCCAAAGCTCTGCTGTGTCACCCTTGCCAGTCAGTTGCTCTTGCCACGGTCAGACAGCTAAAAGAGAAAGTACTTACCTGTGTTCTTCGTACCTGCCTGGTTTTTGCCCAACGATGCCATCTTACTGTGTGAGTTCCCTCCAGTCTTGTGTCTGCTACTCACCTGGGTTCCCTGGACCTGCCCAGGTCTGGAGAGCACACCAGGGGAATGGAGAGCTATGGAGTGCAGAGCTGAAGCTAGAATGAGAAACCAGCAGGGTACTAACGGAAAAAGGCTTATATGAAGAACCAAACCGGGGCGGTAATGAGTGGCAGGTGGAGGTCAGAAGTGACAGGAGAGACAGGGAATCCAGGGGAAAAAAACCAACGGAAAACCAGGAAGCAAAAGTCAAACCGTGACAACAAACAGGTAATGATCATATACCAAAACACATATTATATGAGAAGCTACTATACTGTATTTGTTGACCAATACAGTACATTATTAACAGCATGTTATATATGGAATTAACTACATTGTAGTGGTTTATAAAACATTTGTGAAATGTTAAATGCTAAACAGGGGGCCTTCAAGTCAAGTGTTCCTCCCAAAGGAAAAGCCTGGAGGCACCATTCAGAGCTGAAACGTGTTTTGGGGTTGAAGTCAGTTAATGCGGGACAGTTAAGCAAAATATTACTATAAAAAGAAAAAAGACTCACCATTGAACACCATTCGAAAATAAAATGGATAATAAAGCATAGTGCTTTTTGTAGTTAATGTTAACCTATATAATAGTTATATAATACTTGTATAATATCTTTTAACCAATGTTAATGGTTAGCGAACCACTAACCTCTGAAACCAAATCTACACACAGGAAGAACATAACGTCCGTTGTATAAAGTTGAACATACCTCCTTCCCAGGTTTGCCATCACGCCCAGGAGTTCCAGGGTTTCCATCTTCTCCCTGATAAGTACACAGAAATATTGAAATTTCAAGAACTAATTTAAGGTAAGGATTATTTAATGGCTCAGAAGGAAATAGTTTGGCCAGTTTTTATATCATCTCCTTGTAGTGTCATGTTTGTCATTTTAGTTAAGACGTGAGACAAGTTACTCCTAGATCAGTAGTATAGTGAGTTGTGCATCTGATGTGCTAAACATTTTGAAATTTACTATGAAGACTCAATGTTGCTACTTAACTGTTAATAAATTTCTATCATGTCATTTGATGGTGAACCAAACAGGTGCAACATACAGGAATAATTTCTGAATGTAAAGACTAGCAAAAAAAAACCCAAAACAAAACAAAAAAAACCATTATCTTACTAGCTCTAACATAGCATAGCATGGGGTTGCATAACCCATAAATGGTAGTTAGTGATATTTTAAATGTAGTTTTCTCCCCATCGTGACTAAAGCTAATGGAAAATACAGTGATATTATGGAGACAAGACCATGGTGACTTATAGCTAATTAGTGGTAGCAAGCTAAATATTTTAGCATCAGCTTGACAGCTACAATGTTTTAGCTGCTGTTACAAGTGTTTATACAGTGTCCCATCTGTGGTACACAGATAATCAACATTACCCCTACAGAGGTGGTTTTATTTGTCTTTCATGTTTTTGCATTTTTGGGGGGGCTTTTTGTTTTGTTTTGTTTTGTTTGTTCACAGCATAACTCAAAAAATAATCACTGGATTTAGATAAAATCTATATATATAGGCAGGGTGCATAGCCCATGGAACTATCAATTAGATGTTGGTACTGACCAAACAGGTGCATTTTGGTGCGGAACAAATGAAGGCAAACAAAAACATTCATCATTTCAAGGATCTTCACAACCCATCTGCAGTGTACTGAGGCACTGTGCTTAATCTGTGCTTCTTATTGTAAAGATCAACTTTCAGTTTCCTAATAACGGTGACTAATTTTGGTATGTCTGACATTTGGTGACAGTAATTAGAAACAATGGAGGTTAGTGCTAAGCGTGTCTATAGAAACTCTTCCCAGTTGCTGTCTGTGTGGCAGAGTGAGCTGCAGGGCTGAGAGGCTTCTTGCTTCGCTGTGGCTCCGTAAGACCTGTCTGTAATGAGCCACACTAATGGTCACAGTGCTGTGGCACAAACCTTTCCTGTGTGTGTGCTGCTGTGTGACAGACAAAGCAGCATGTGAAGGGATTCTCTTAGAGAAAGGGTGGGTAAAAATGGAAAGTGTCAGACATAACAGTTCAGGATATCAAACATTTAGTGTTGTTATTTGCTATTCCCTCATGTCCTGCAGTGAAAAACTCGGTATGGCTGTTGTATCTGGGACTATCATTTCAAATATACTTCACCAGTTTTATACCTCTATAGGTTACAGAAGTAAAGATGCCTTACTTTTCAAATCAAAAATGATGAAATTTACGGAGAATATTCTTCCAAATATGACAAATACTTATCAAGTGATCAACGTATGCTTCTGTTTTTTCATGATGTTGGTTGTATTATGTCATGGATGACACAAGTTTGCATTATGTTTGTATGGATGCCACTGCTGTTTTGGGTAGCAGCTCCAGCATCCAACGCCATCTGAAAAACTGCAGCCCTCATCAAGAGAGAGCAAAAACACTGTCACCTAACATATATAAAACTACAATGGGATAGAGCTTCTTCTTTTCCATACATAGTCAACTTCCCTAAATCATTTTAATTAAAAATGTTAAAGGGAAATTTTTAAAATGAATACTGCTGTCAGAAGAAGTGGACGTTTTCACTGCAGGCAAAAAAGTAAAGGAGAATACTGCTGGTTCTTGTCCTTCAAAATCTTTAGTTTTGTATTCTTTTTTTTATTCATGGCATTGCAAAAATCTTAAGATCAGCTGAACCTCATTGCACAGAATAAAGAAATAATACATACTGGTGCATTGTGGTTCTTAAATGCAAACATACAATTTGAAATACACAGAAAATAAAATGTAGCACACTGACCTTAGGTCCTGGAGGTCCAGGTTCTCCTGTGTGACCTTTAAAACCCTGAAGAGAAATGACAATACATCAGCCACAGCAAATTTCCTGTATACAACAAGCTTCCTCTATCAGATCTGTTTACTGGTGGATACTTACTGGGAGTCCGCTGAGTCCAGGGTTTCCTGGGAGTCCAGGTTCACCTTGCTTGCCCTGATATCACACCAGAAATAGTTACACGTTAGGCCGCTCCCTAATAGTCGAACTGTAGAGTCATTAGTCAAGAGACCTGACAGTTGAATGAGACTCTTCTAGCCAAGCCTTTGTTTTTATTTTTTGTCAGCCAGTGTGCATTACAATAGAATGTAGCCACAACCCCACTAGTTTGTCATCTTCTCATCCTCATTTCGGTGAGCCAAGCAGCAATTTGCTCAATGCTTCCCACTTCAACAGTAACACTGTCCAATACATGGATGTACATTAAAGTCAGCTCTATTTAGCAAATTGTAGAACGAGGAGAAAAGGACAACAATGCCCACTAGGACAAGCCACATAAAGGTGGGATTTGTACTTTATTAGAAGTGTTTTCCAACACTGTGTTCTTCTTGCACAAGAGAAAAGACTGTCGTGGCAATGTGGCTGGTTTTGCATAATGTTATCCAGTTTGTTTATCCATCTCTGTTAAAAGCAGCACGCAGCCATTTAAATGTTTTTGTGACATGCATCCATCCGAACGGGACTAGGAAGCTAACAAAATGTGTGGGGAAAACATTTCAATGAGTAATTATAAATAAGAGGAATCATTAGCAGCGCAAACTGGCACACATCAAACTCACATTAACAACATGCACTGGTTAACTGATGGGAGAAGTTTAACCTTGTTGGTGAACTAGGCTATAACCATGTCTCAGAAAAGAAAATTGCCTAGGTGCATTGTTACAACAGAAATACAAGTGTATTTCTGAGATTATATATCATAAATTTAAATAGGTCCAAGTTTAAATATTGCATCATATGCAGTTGTCTTTTAATGATTTTTAAATGCTCAGACAGCCCTAGTCCCATATATAATATTACATCTAACCACACTTTAATATTAAATTTAAGATGTATAATCTTTAGATCACTGACAAAGTACACATCTCCATCTACTCACAGGTTCTCCTGTTTCACCTGGCCGTCCATCTTTTCCAGTTTTTCCAGGCTGACCCTGCAGATCAATAAAAATGATTTAGTGTCAACAACTGTAGAGACCTACAACTGCATTTACAGACTGTTAACCCTTTATTGCAGAAATTCTGTGTATATTCAAGATGCTGTGCATCAGATCATTTTTCTTACTATCAAACCAGGAAGACCCGGTGGTCCCTGTATTCCTTGAAGTCCCTCTTTGCCCTGGTGAAAACAAACAACCACAAATAGGTCACTGTCGCCAAAGTTTAAAAAAATTAACGTCCTCTGTTACCACACAGGCTAACTGGCCTTACTACTAGAGGGAGGAGGTTTGTACAATAATGGCACATGGGTAATATGTTTTCTGATGGCAAAGTACAAGAAGTGTAGCCTGACCTTTTCTCCAGGGGACCCCGGGGGACCAACAGGACCGGGTTGTCCATCGTTACCCTGAAAAGGAAGGAGACATGTCGGTGGAGGTCAACAGAAATAGACAGCCCGACTGTGAGACCCAGACCCAAATGAACCTTGTTTACACAAAAGCTTAAATATTTTAGACCAATTTAAGCAAATACTGTAAATCTGAACAAAATAAAGACAGTTAGGCAAAACTGTAACTTACAGGTGTACCCATTAAACCAGAAGGACCTGGATGACCAGGGGGTCCTGGGTTACCCTGTTAATACAGACAATTATAAAATATATATAATTATGGTTGTGTGCTTGTAAACTGAGAAAGGAGAATAAGTGACATGAAAGTGTGAGACTTGTGAATCATAAACAACAAATATACTTTGTCTCCTTTGTCTCCAGGGCTTCCAGTAGGTCCTCGGTCACCTTTTATACCCTGAGGTGAAAAATTAAGACAGATTACATGAGACATCACATTTTGAGAGGAAGGCATTTACCTGAAAAGCTGTTTGTCAAAGGGAAATGCTCCAAATGTTATTTAGGAGCAATAGCTATACTGCTTTTGAAATATGATTCAGTAAAGTATATTAAGTGGTGTTTTAATAACTGTTCACCCTATAACCTGAACCTTGAGAGGTAAAAATAAAGTTGACAAAATCACCTAACAGTGTTTGGCCATTTGGGAGTAATAAGAATGCAGTAAATGTGCTAACATGCCTTTCCTCCTTCAGCTCCTGGGGGCCCTTGAGGTCCAGCTGGTCCTGGTGGGCCCTGTAATGACACAGCAGAGCATCAGTCTCTGTCCAGGCAGACAGAGCGGAGCACTGTTGCTGTGTCCTAATCATTCACTACTGCCCCCAGAGGAGGTGGAGCTAATGGTGCAGACAGAGCTTCTCCATCCATCACTCCAACTGTGATTGATGATGACAAAAATGCAGCTAGGACTTTATGCCTCACTTAGGGCTAATACACAGGGAGACACATACGTCATAGTACTCCTTTAAAAATGAACCAAGTTAGACCTGACTTTGTCTTAAAGAAGAGGTGAGGTTATGAACAGTAATGATGAAATAGCAATGAATTTGCCCTACTTGGTAACCATCTTGACCATTTTTCCCTGGAGGTCCCTGGTGTCCTTTTTCCCCTGGGATTCCTGAGAGACCAGGTTGTCCAGGTGGACCTGCAGGACAGTCTGAGCAAACATCCTAAAAGACGGCAGAGACATGTTTGTGACAACATGTTCGGTCTCAGGATCCAAAGTTTATATGTAAATACTCCTTACCTTCAGATTTAGGTCAGACAGGTCTGCTGCTTTTCCCTGAGAGACAGAAAATGAAAGGGTTAATCAATCAGGAAATTCAGGATTAGGGGTCTCTATTCAGTAGGCAATCCAGGATTAAATTCCAAAAATGTCCCCTATACTGTATGTTTCATATAGCTAAAACTTTATTACTTGAACCTTACACCTAAAATCCTGAGCATTAGTATGCTGCTACACATACTGTGTGTAACAGTGTGCACTCTTCTGATTTAAGGTGTTTTGCAGTATTTTAGAACCTGGCTGCAGGAACGTACTCCCATTCAGCCACAAGAGCCCTGGGCAGGTCTAACACTGATGCTGGGTGACAAGGCCTGTCTCACAGTGGGTTTCCTAATTCATCCCAGTGTTGAATAGGGTTAAGATCAGGTCTCAGTGTAGGCCAGTCAAGTTCTTAAATGCCAATGTGGGAAAAACCATTTTGTTACCGACCTGGTTTTGTACACAGGGCATTGTTATGTTGAAAGAGAAAAGAGGCAGAGAGAGGACAACTTTAATATTGTGCTTAATTTGAACTTACTAAATTACACTATAGTGCATGTATTGTCAATTTTACTGTATTTAACCAGGCAAGTCAAATAAGAAAATAATCTTATTTAAAATCAGTCAAAGAGGAAATAAGACCTTTGTTTGGCAATGAGGAAAATGGGGAAAAGAATACATTAACTTGATCACATAATTTGCTCTGTTCCAAGGACATTTTACTTTTCTTCTGCCAAAACCTAAAGAAGCACCAATTACTTTTTTGCCATAATGCCACAAGAATTGAAGCTGAATTTTGTAATTCAGCTTCTTGAAACTATGCTTGACGTAAAAGTTGATTCGATTAATGTGTTAGCAACTGTAGTCTATTTACACTTCCAGTAGGTACCAGCATTTATTTAGGTTCCTGTTTCTGGTGACCTGCCAAAAGAAAGTCCAATATTTGTTCCAGTTTTAGTTCTATTTTGGTCTTCACCAACTCCCAAGAAATATGCTTAGATGCTAAAGGATTCACTACAGTATGTTTGCAAGCTTGATGCCAACTTCATCTGTTCTCTGTGTGGCACTGGACAGGTAGCATAGGGTCAGTTTTAGAATTTTTATTTTGCTGAAGAACACAAGATAAGAGTGGTGAGAGTCAATCAAACTATTTGTAGGTCAGATAACTGAAGCAATTAGCCAAAAACACTATAAAACATCAGTTCCATAGACCTAAGGAAAACTGCAGAGTCAGATGAAAATGATCTGTGGATTAGTTACTAAACATGGCCCCTTTCACATTACATATACAGCCATTGTTTATATTCAAATACTGATAAGTACAGATTTAAGTTATTTTAATGGTAAGCTTAGTAAAGTATTTTTTTTGTGCATGATTAACCTGGACCTCCTATATATAAGCATGTGGAGAGGAAAATTAACACTTTGTGTATCACAGTACAGTCAGTACCGTTAACACAAGCAATCACACAGATAGCATTAGTTGTTCCCTGGCTTTGTCTGTACTTACAGGCTCTCCTGGTGACCCCTTTTCTCCTGGCCTTCCTGGTAAACCCTGCATTTACAGCACAGGAAAGACATTTTTGTCAATTATTAACTGATCATTAGACACACATTACCGTCTACCAAAACTTGCAGTACAAAAAAGTTAAGCTAACCAAGTTGGGGGAAAAAAGTCAAATAAATCCAGACTAGTGACAAAAGTCTTCAGACAAAAACTTTCTGCCTATTAATTCATTATTTAATTTATTCATCAGTGATTTTGCTCTCACATTGTGTCCAGCTGGGCCCTGAGGACCAGCAACTCCTGGTAGACCCCTCAAGCCCTGGAACCCAGATAAAGACATATTAGAGAAAAGCATTAATAAGCATAAACATATTCTGTTTTTTTCTTTAGAAACTATTTACCGCAGGTCCAGGTTCCCCATTATTTCCTGGGGGACCCTGTGAACAACAAACACAGTAAATTTAGCACTGTGTAAAAAAAATACACTACAAAAAGATAATGAAACACTGGCTGGCGCTGCGCATACCGGCGGTCCCACTTTGCCTTCTCCTGAAGGACCCCTGTTTCCTGGCATCCCTGGTTCTCCTGGTGAACCTGGTTGACCCTGAAAAAAAAACAAAGTTTTCTCCACCATCTTGCTTCTCAGGTAATGTCAGTTCAGCCATAATGTGTGGCAAAGAGTTTTGTTTGGCACAGAAAGTATCATGATAAGTGATGTTTGCTGATCCCAGAAATACCAAACAGTTTTCAACTTGTGATGAAAAGGAAATACAATCTGTGGTTGACATTTTGGTACTCAGAAGAGGAAACCTATTTGTGATGAGGGTGAGTGATTTGACATAATAAATCCAGCGAATGCCCCTGTCCAGTCTTTCCCATTCTGTGGCCTGGACATCAGGCTCTTCACATCAAAGAGTCATAATCAAAGCAACAGTCACAGAGCAGTGGACATAGAAATTGCTTTTGCTGCTTTCAACAAAAATGAATTGTTTTTCTCATCCGTGCCAGGAAAAAACAGTTTTTCACATCAACAGAAGAGCACCTGTGCATTAATAAAAAAAAACAAAAAACAAAACAAAAAAGAAACACCTCAGGCAACATACATACAAACATCTGTCTTGCTTTTTCTCTGGCTCTCTCACACACATACACACACCTTTGTTTTTAGCCTTTGTAGATTGACTTACATTAATTCCCTGAACACTCTACTTTCCTAACCTAACCCTGAGCTCACTCTAACCTTAAACCAAGTTGCCACCCTAAATTCAATGATTTACATATGGTCCCCACAAGCCAAGTCCCTACAATATGAGTGTGTAAGCAGGTTTAGGTCTCTGCAGTATCAGTAATACCAGGTGCGCGCACACACACTTCCTTGCAAACTCTGAAAATCACATTACCTTTAGCCCTGGGGGCCCTTGAATTCCCTGTGGTCCTGGTTCTCCCTGTAATATTGAAAAAACGACATCGGTCAAATCACTTGCTACTCAAGCACTGGAATTATGCTTCTTTTGAATAAATCATTTAGGGATTAGCATGTGTGAGAGCTGCTATTCTTCATCCTCATAATTTTAGTGAGTCCCCAGTGCAGCTGGCAGCTGTAAAAAAAACTGAAGTGCTGTGGGCCACATCTGTTTTGGTCCTGTGTTGCTTTAATGTGATATGTCTTAACAGTGTTGTTCCTGTTAGTTCCTGCCTCATCAGCAGGGCAGCCACATGTCTGGACTGAAAAATGATGAAGAGACATGTTGAGCTACAGCACCAAATGTGCCAACTCATGCCTGTTTTCTTCCCATTCAGCTGGTCGCATCGGGTTGTGGTTCAACATGTAAAAAAGATGTTTACAAGCAGAACACGTGGAAAACAAGAGACTGTTACTGAGGTTTCTTTTTGTATTTAGACTAGCTGAATGTGAGTGTTTCCTATATACTTATAATCATACACAACACTAGTTTCTAATAAATGTTTGATAAGCTGGCATGTCTTATCTCTAAACTAGATGAACTATGACAACTTGACGGCAACTCTCGGTAAGGGTTTCAGAGGAATTTGTGAAGATAAAGAAATGGTGTGATAGTAATTTACTATCTTTGAATTTGGAGAAAACTAAATATATGGTATTTGGGAACCGTAGACCACATAATGAACTTCAATTGAGAATTGGGGGTGCTAATATTGAACGAGTGTATGAAATCAAATTTTTGGGTGTCATGGTTGACGACAGATTATCCTGGAAATCTCATATCAGTTATGTTCAGCATAAAATAGCTAAAAATATATCGATATTGGCAAGGGTTAGATATATGCTGGACGTTAAAGCATTGCG
>NW_018128034.1:439506-475748 GCF_001952655.1 Monopterus albus
GTCAAATTATGGAATAATTTAACTGTGGACATGAAAAATAGTACTAGAATTGAGGAGTTTAAACATAAATATAAATGTATGTGTTATACAAGATATATGCAAGAATAAGATTATTCGAGAAGGCATTAAGGAAATACTCTGTTTATTAATGTAGAGATACTGCTTGCAGCCAATGATGCATTAATTTTTGTATAATATGATGTCATGGGGTAGGACTGGATAAGTCTGACTTCTTCCTACTCCATTCAAACATGTAATATGTGTAAGCAAACTGATTTTGGATTAGCATTGGTTGGATATGTGCAATTATGTGTGTTGTTGCCATTTGTTCATTTGTTCTGTTCTGCATGTTTGAAAGAATAAAATCAATCAATCAATCAATCAATCAATCAAATCTATTGTAACTTTGAGTAGAGACACAAAAGGCTCCAAAGACACCAAATAATGAAAAAAACATGCACAAACTAATGCATATAATTTTTGTTTTTGACAGAAAACTGCAGCAATAAAAATGTGGTGGTGTAAAAATCATGCTTTCATATTAAATAAAATGTTCTTCTTCTATGTTGGAACGATCTAATAGACAACATACTGTCAGACAGGGTGGAATCATCTATTTTGTTAAACTTTGACTACTACTGTACATGAGCCACCGTGCAATTCCAGAGTCAGGTGTGCAGCTTGAATTGTTACTCTCAAGCACAGATCAGACATGGGATGTTTTTCTCTTTTCTTCTTCATCAAACTTGTATGGTCTTGATCCCCAGCTGACACGGACTCAAATGACATCACTGCTTTTATAATGATAATAGTAAGGTCTAGACCTTACTTTGTAAAGTGTCCTGAGATGACTTTTGTTGTGATTTGGCGCTATACAAATAAAGCTGAATTGAATTGAATAGAATTTTTTTTTTCACATATGCACTGGTAATCCCCAAGACCTATCAATGAACTTTCATGTGTTGAGTTGGTGGAGTTTCCCTTTAAGGAAAATAAAGGGAAAAATTGGATGTAAATTTAACTGTTCACTTAAATATTTTGTTAGGCTGTAGCTGATGGGTCGTAACCTCCTGTAAAATTTCTCTTTATGAAATTATTGATATTATACATTAATAATATATGCGGATTTAGTGAAAGTGGTTTTGTTTGCTGATGACACTACCATATGGGCATCGGGTGAAAACCTACAGCAACTCACTGGACGGGTTTCACAGGAACTTGAGAAGATAAAGAAATTGTGTGATAGTAACATACTATCTCTGAATATGGATAAAACTAAATTTATGGTATTTGGGAATCGTAGACTTGATAACGAACTGCAAGTGAAAATTGGGGGAGCTAATATAGAACGAGTATATGAAATTAAATTTCTAGGTGTCATAGTTGATGACAAATTCTCCTGGAAATCTCATATCAGATATGTTCAGCACAAAATAGCAAAAAATATATCGATATTGGCAAGGGTCAGATATATTTTGGACAGGAAAGCACTACGCATTTTGTATTCTTCATTGATTTTACCATACCTAGAGTATGGCGTTGAAAACTGGGGAAATACATACAAAAGCTCACTTCAACCATTGTATATATTACAAAAAAGAGCGATAAGAATTGTGCATAAGATGGGGTATAGGGATCACACCAATGCAGCTGTCATACAGTCTAAATTGTTAAAATTTTTTGATTTAGTGGGATATAAGACTGCAGTGTTTATGTATAAAGCCAGGAACAATGTATTACCTGGTGGAATTCAAAAACTATTTAATGAAAGGGAAGGGGGATACAATTTAAGAGGTCAGTTAAATTTAAAAATTCATGCTATACGTACAACCAAAAAAAGATTTTGTATTTCCATAAGTGGGGTAAAACTATGGAATAATTTAAGTGTGGACATAAAAAATAGTAATAGAATTGACGAGTTTAAACATAAATATAAAGGTATGTGTCAATCAAGATATATGCAAGAACAGGCTCAATGATTAATTAGATGGAACATTGTGGGTGTGGTGTATGAATGTTAACACTTTGTAATAATTCTTTAGTATATTACTTGTGTGGTGTAGAAGATAATTATTTAAGAATGTAATTATGTAAGAATGTTAACACTCTGTTATAATTTTTTTAGTATATTACTTGTGTGGTGTAGAAGATAATTATTTATGTAGAGATACTGCTTGCAAACCAATGATGGTAAGATGATGTCATGGGGTAGGACTGGATAAGTCTGACTTCTTCCTACTCCATTCAAGCATGTACTAGGTATAAGCAAATTGATATTGGATTAGCATTTGTTGGATATGTGTAAAATTATGTGTTGACATATCAACTGTCTTTACATGCTTGAAAGAATAAATCAAATCAAATCAGTTAGAAATCTGGTTTACTGTATACATCCAGGTCTTGTTTAAAAAAGTTAATGTAATTTCATAGCGGTGATTCAGAACAGACAAATAATTACCATTTAAACTAAAAATGTACCTATTTTCAATAAGTCAATTTCAATTTGTTTGCTGTTCCCTTTAAATCCTCTAATTACATGTACTGTAATCTATATATACATAAGAAACTGCAGCTGAACATTCATTCTGCAAATCCACAGTACAAATGAGGTATATTCAAGTGTGACAGAAAAAGCAGTGTGCCCTACATTTTTTCCGTCTTTCCCTTTCCCTGGTGGTCCAGGGGGTCCAGTCAAACCAGGCTCTCCGGGTGGGCCCGTAGGACCAGCTTGTCCTGGTTTACCTGGTTCACCCTAAATAAATGTTACAATAAAGACATAACATTATTGACTGTCAAAGCTAAAACAGATACATTAACCTGATGTTTCAGAAACTCTAAAATGAAACCTTTGTAACTTTTTGTGGCCAATTTAAGCTGAATTAAAATACGATTGTATGTGTAATGTTTGTGTGGTGATTGGAGTGCCTTCTACCACTGGGTCATACCCATTGAGAATAGATGTGAGCCATGTCCTTTGAATTGGTAAACTAGTTATTCTGAATAGTGACTTACAGAAACATGGTGGGAACACACAATTTTGCAAATGTCACTGCTGTAACTAGTGGAAATGCCACAGAAAAACACAAAAACAGAAAACAAAAACAGTGAAAAAGCCATGAGAAACAGAAGGTGTTCTGAATTGCTTTTGTGAAATCCCTGCATGTAGCTGCTGCTGCAGGATTGAAATGAATTCAAAGACTCCTCTGCAGAAACAATAAAGGAGGGCATACAAGGTCAAAATTTTTGTCTCTGCAGTATTTCCAATTTGCATTGCCAAAACCATTGTGAACATGCAGTAGTCTGAATACAAAAAAGACATCTAACCAAATATTCCCATGGCTTTTAAATACAGGTCACTGACCTTGTCTCCCGTCTGTCCAGCTGGACCAGGAGGCCCAATAATCCCTGGTATCCCCTAGAAGACACAAACCTCCTGAGTTCCATACTGAAGTGATTCATTATCAAAACCTGTTGTTTGTTTCACAGCTGACACCATGTTTTCCCAGTAAAGACTCATGTGAAATGCATGCTGGTAGATAATTAATATCTCTTTTGATTTTTTAAAAATGTTTTAAAGACTTACCACATTCCCTGGTAATCCACGAAGACCTTGAAGTCCTGCTACACCAGGTGGACCCTGAGCAAAACACATGAGCCATTACACTAAGAACATGTTCCCTCTGGATGTGAACATGTGAATCACACTAAATCTTCCAACTCACAGGGTCTCCAGCACGTCCTGTCTCTCCTGCAAGCCCAGTGTCACCTTTTGGACCCTGGAATTTAAAAAAATGTCTTAAAATACATGTACAAAACCTAAACTTAAAGTTTTGCAACAAATGCAAATGATGACTAGAAGGTAAAGGAGTAGAGGATCTTACCAGTGGCCCAGGTGGACCCTTAAAACCCTGTTCACCAGGTAATCCTCTGGGGCCCTTCAGAGAAGGCACATCAAATAACATGTTAGTGTTACTAGTGCTGATCTACACATCAGATCAATATTTGTTTGCAAATATTCTTGTTACAATTATTTTTCTCATCAAGCCTCATGCTATAAGGTCTATTGTGTTTCCAGATGACAAAAACAAAAATTGAAGGTTGAAGATAATACCAACATAGAATTACTATCATATCCTGTGACTAAATTATTAACTGGGCATCACCTTCATATGATGAGAAAGTCAAAGATAATAAGAAAACTTTTTTTTCGCACATGTGTTAATTATGTTAATGATTTATTAATTAAACTATACAATTTACTTGTATATGCTATATATACAAACATATTCGGCATTCTATTCTGGTCAACATAAATTTGTGTACATCTACAAACGTGCAGTGGATGGAGAATCAGGTCAGTGTTTTACTGTTTCATTTCCTTAGCCAATTAAAAAATGTCCCCTGCAATCTCATTTTGTGCCAGGACTGCTTCACTGTTTCCAAATCTCTATTGACATCTAGTGGATTCTCTTGGATATTGTCTGATGCAGTTTGGTTATTGTACTGTAGATTTAGGAAAATAAAACCACAACTTCTGAAGCATAAAGAAAATCCTCACCATTTCTCCTGGTTTTCCTTGATCCCCCTTCTCTCCCTTTTCTCCAGGTTTTCCCTAGAGGCAAGAACAAACAATGAGATGAAATATATCAATAAAAATTAAGAAAAAAGAGGTGAGGGGCAGAGGAAGAACAGAAGATTTCTTTAACTTCCTTCACAAATTCAGTAAAGGCCCATGGCATAATATATACAGTACCACTGATGTATCAACTAAAGACTTAAAGAAAAAATCTTAATTTTGGTTGTTGTCTACTTACAGGTTCACCAGGCTCAGGGATGACAGTTGTCAGCTGTGAAGAAAAAAAAAGACAGCCAATAATAATTTTGCACGTCTGAAATTAGTGCTGAGTCAAACTGACTTATCCCTGACTCTTTATGCTGCAACTGTACAGGATGCTAACATACGCAGCAGAAACAGTAAAACTAGGTCCTTACATCTCCTGGAATTCCAGGCAGTCCTCTCTCTCCCACTTCACCCTGAGGCAAGAGACAAAAAGTTCACATTGTCTGTATACTTTATTACAGCTAATACTGCAGGCTGATCATTACTGAGACAGAGGAGGGCGACTTTGTAAATACTTTACTATGATAGCAAAAATTCAGCATTTCTCTTTGCACAGACCTGTAAAGCATATGAAACAGGTTCCTTAATTACCTTGTCACCCTTTTCACCTTTCGGCCCAACTGGCCCATCCTGTCCCCTTACTCCCTATGACAGATGAGAGAAAATCAAAATTTAAAACCTTTCTACAGGTCACAGACCATATTTGCACATTAATACAAGCAATAAATAGACAAAATGCCATCCGGGGGCACCCACTAACCCCTGAAGGGATGGACCAGAGGTTACCCAGCCAAATTGTTAATTTGACAAGAGTCTGTTTTACTAGAAATTATCTTTGTTGTATAATAATATAAGAGTGGCCTTAACAGAATGTCTCCCCATGCACAATTTTATACATTACACAGTTCAATACTAAATTAGTAACATGGGACAGTCTTGTAAAATCTTTATAGTTGTGAAGGAACATGCTCCTAGTGATGCTTGTTAAAACATTTTGACAAGCACAGTCAGCCCTACCGGAACGCCCCTGTCTCCGCTTGTACCATCAGCACCTGGTCGTCCAGGGGAACCAGCCTCTCCCTGAAGACAATACATACATGTAACATGATAAAATATGTTTTTCTTGTGTCAAAAAAAAAAAAAAACAACTCAACTAAAAGCGAATTCAACAACTTTACTCACTCGTTCCCCTGGAGGCCCCCTTGGTCCAGGAGGACCTTCATCACCCTTGGGAGAAGACACATGGCCATTAAAATGTCAGGTTTGTATATGGAAAATACACATGTAATTTAAAAATGCCGTATTCACAATACCTTAGGTCCAGGCTTGCCAGGAAAACCATCTGATCCACGTGTTCCCTTAGGCCCCTCCAGTGAAACAAGATTACATTTTAGATGTCATACTTTCACAAACCTGTATCGCGCCATAAATCAGTTTAGCCAACACAATAAATTTACATACTTCAAATGAAAAGGTTTCAAATAGTAATACAGAGCTAGTTTTTATAGGTAATTCCCTGGCATTTTCTCATTCTAATGTTGACTGACAAAGCACTGGGAGAATGGATGGCACTAAAACAAAAGTTATTCTAGAGGTTATAGCCTACTAACCATAGCACCGTCATTTCCAGGAAGACCATCCAGGCCATCTTTACCAGGAAGACCCTTTGAACATGAGTGACAAAGGGTTGACATGTTCAGAAAAACTACCACAGATGGAACACCTATGACTTAAAGTATCATTAACATCAAATGATGTTTTCATTGGAGAATGAAAGGCCAACTCACAGGCTTTCCAACCTCTCCAGGTTTGCCTGAAAATCCAATTTCACCAGGTAGACCCTTCATAAAGAAAGGTGAGTTATTAATATATTCATTCTGTATCAGACATTAATTCATTGTCAAAGCAAATAGTTATATTTCATATTTTGTTTTCTGGTCACTTACAGGAGGTCCAGGGCGTCCTTGGATTCCTGGTGGGCCAGGTGGACCCTGAGGACCCTGCAAAACAAATGAACAAACAAAAAGGTCAGGGAAAATCACATAATATACAGTAGGTTTTGAAGGTTTTTTTTTTATTAAAACTACAGAAAAATGTACCACTAAACAGTATATTTTCTGGTCTAATATGATGAACACAAATATTCTGATTTTCCCCCAATGTTTTGTTTATGCGAACTTTCAAAAAACACAGTGTGCGTCAATACCAGAAGCGGCCACTAGAGGAAAGTGTTGCATCACTGCTACCTGCTCATTCAACCTTGGATACCACTTAGAGTCAGGTGTATTTCTATATTGCTCCAGGGATCAATTTGTAAAATTAATTGACATAACCTGTTGGTTTTACTCTGGTGTGTTTATTTTCCCTCTATTAAAACACACAATGAAGATACCTTTGAGAGAGAAGTCATTATGCGCTTTGTGGGTCACATCAAATATTGAGCAGCCCACACAATAAAAATACCAAATTAATCCTCCTCATTTCTCCTTGAGAGGTCAGTGAGGTACAAGAATACCACTGGCATGAGCTGAACATAAACAAGCATTCACCGTGTGTGTGCATTCTGCATGTTATGAAATCGTAATTGTTCTTACACTGGGTCCAGGAAGGCCATCCACTCCAGGCAATCCACTTTCACCCTTCTTTCCCTGAAATACAGTTAAAAACAATAGTATTTTCAGGGCTGAAACTGCTACTGGGGTCATGTTCTCTGTATTTTTTCTTGGAATTTGAATGGTTCAGCACTATTTTCAGGGACAGTTCTAGTATCTAAAGTCAGCATTATTCATATAAGATTTCTCCAGGCGAAATTGTCAGAGTGGCTGTGAAATAACATTTAGATATTCAATCTGAGAAATAAATTGTTAATGCTTTATTGTACAGGTCTATAATTGAGTAATAGTGTATTCTCCACCACAGAAAAACACACTAACATACTTTAATCAAAGAAAAAGAGGGAACTCTATCAGGTAAAACTAGCCATCTAGCCTTAACTAGTACTAAAACAACATTTTTTCCCTAGCTGCAGCTGAAAAATATTCATTTTTAAGAGTAGAAATCTTGGTAATTGATTTTTTTATTCCACATTACTAAATGAAGCAGCTTCTAAATCCAGTTTCAGAGGAGCAGAAAACTAGCAAAGCTTTTACAAATAACATCTCTAGCCATCTTAAAATAGTAGCTTTAACTTCCATCTCAGATTTTGGCTCTTGTAGAATTCATGTGATTTACTCTGGTGAAGTGTTATTTAAACCACATATTTAAATGTGTTTATTTTATTTTCAATACTGTATATAAATTATTAGTAAACTGACAGTAACAGATTTAATCTCTATGACTCCAAACAGCCAAAATAAAGTTTATTTCATCAAACTAGGTCAAATGGACAAGAAATCTGAAGGAATACATGTTTGATTCCCAAAAGCCTGTGGCATTTTCAGAGGACAGGAAAATCCTGCCTGTGCCACCCACCCTGATTCCAGGTCAGGCTGCCCTCAGCTGTCATATCATGAAGGTGAATAGACAGGCCTCAGCAGCAGTGACACAGAAGACAGCTGAGAGCTCTGCTGCAGTGGAGGTGAGAGTGCCTCAGTCTATACCAACTCAGTGATACAGCCAATTCTATCAACACTAGCAGCATGGAGGCCACCCTGTTATCACAAACCTCAGCCTCCCTCCACCCCCACACTCTTTTTCCCTATGCATCTTCTGCTGAGATACAGTATAACAACCCCAAACCTGAAGAAAATGCAGTAGGTCTGGTTTTATTTTTCTTTGAGTATTCTTTGGGAAAGCATCCCGTGGGGCTGTAAAATGCTAAAATCCTCCAATAATATTGTAGAATAAGAATAAACCTGCACAATGGGAGGTTTTCTAGATCCTGGGGAATCTGAACTTAATGTGATTCATGTTAATAAGTTATAAACTGTTTTTATCTCAGAAAAACCTGTCTGGCTAAGGACAAAGTGCTTTCTGGTGGAAAAGTCTTTCTTTTGTGGCCAGAGGAAATTTGGCTTAACTCTGCTGTCCAACTGAGCAAATGCTGGTTCCAATAGATTTCTGATGAGAAGTTAATTGATCCCAGTAGAGAAGGTGAAGAGAGGTCACAATTTTTGTTAATGCTTTGGAAGAACAAATTATGTAGAACCACTGTGCCTGCTTTTAATTATGTTACCGCTGTGTGATGGGGCCAGTGTGGAGAGTGACAGAGGGAAAAGAATATGAGAGACAAAGGACAATTTTTATAAACAACTCTATAAGCACTGATAGCAGCTACTGGATCAGGTCTCATTAGCATGAAAAACAATTAGCAGTCTTCCTAATTCTAAATAATAATATGGAAATAAAGATTAAACTTTAGATTACAGTTTGTTTTTTTATGAGCTGCTCTAGAGGCTAAATAATCAAACCTTGGCAGACAATTTTTCTGTATTTGTTAAGTCGAGCTAAAGCACATACTAGCTCCCAATGCACCAGGCATGAAAGTATTTCTAATGAATGTTTTTCTCATTATGGCAAAACAACATTATGTGGTTTAATTTCTTTTCTTTTTTTATTACAAAGAAATTCCCTTGTGGTACAAACTTATTTTCTACACCTATACATCACTATTGTAGCTTGTTTTGGACATGCCTTTGACACCAGAAATCAGTGTTTGCACTTTGAGTCCTGTTTATGGGTAGGTTTGGCAACAAGAGTTTGCATGTTCTCCCTGTGCGAGTTCTCTCCGGGTACTCCGGCTTCCTCCCACAGTCTAAAGACATGTATCTTAGGTTGACTGGTGACTCTAAATTGCCTGTAGGCATGAGTGTGGGTGTGTGTGGTTAGATGTCTAGATGTCAGCCCTGTGATAGACTGGTGACTTGTCCAGGGTGTATCCCACCTCTCACCCAGTATCAGATGGGACTGGCTCCAGTCCCCTGCAACCCTTTTCAGGAATAAGCGGTATAGATGATGGCTGGATGGATATTTTGTGTGTTAGATCTTTTTCCGTAACCCTTATCAAGTGTGGAGGGACATACAAAATTGTTATCAAGTTGTTAAATATGCTGTCAGTGAACATTATGCAGCTAAATTTAGGATGGTCATTCTTCAACCTTTCAAGCCTATTCATTAATAATGTTTACTTATTGGAAAAAGCATAATCCAGTTGCATCATAAATAAGACAAGATGCTGCATAAGAGAGGGGGAGGCTAATATACCTGCTATTAATATATTTCTTGCCCTGAATCAAGCTTTCCAGGCAAACCATCTTCTAAGGGTTTCTACACATTTTATATGTGCATGAGGATTGGACTAAGGATGTATGTTTAGGCTTAGGTTATATCAGGAGGTATACTGCATATGATACAGTATATGATCTTGGTTTACAGGGAGGTCTGCCTGTCCTAGAAAATGATTTGATGGTTTGATTTGCATGCAAACTGAGATGTCCCTGATGCATTGTTTCCATACCAGATATGTTCATAAGGTCATATTTCTACTTGCCATATTAGCCTAAGGCATCAATGCCAGATGCAAAAAAATAAAATAAAATCGATTACCACTTAAGACTTCCTTCCCATTCAAATACTCAGTTAGCAAACTTCCCCTTCTTTTGCCCAATTGTACAGTATATTGAAATTCAACCAGAACAGTTCTGCTTCTGTGGAATGTTTAAAAGAAAACACCAGTCTGCCAAATTAATATCTTCTGTGATCTCTGGGATGGATATGACTACAGTATTCTGAACCAAGACACAACAGAAATCTATGTGTGCCAGTATTTAACAATTACGTATGTGCCTAGTCCTAAAATGAAAATGACATATTGGAAAGACGTTTTGAGATAGTCTTCCCTCAAAATGAGGTTCTTACCCTCTGGCCGAACTCTCCAGGCTCCCCAGGTAGACCTTGTGGGCCAGGAGGACCCTGAGAAAACAATGCTCAGTCAGTTTTCATACAGCATAGCTGGTGTTTCCATGAAGTATATCTGAACAGGCGGCTTTTCCAGCAAAGGAAAATGTCAAAAGCTAAGCAGCACAAAAGAGGAAGCATGTAGCAATAAATCTTGATCCTTACAGAAGGCCCCGGAGAGCCGTCAGCCCCTGGAGGCCCAGGAGGTCCAGCATCTCCCTGAAACAGGTTGAATACATGAGTTTGTGTTATAGTGTACCCCTAAATAGACAATGTTGACACTGGCATGGTGAAACTGTTCAGATGATAAATCCTTTAAATAAATACAGTACTCTAAGTATTGTATCTGAAAACAGAACTGTTATGTTTATTTTTCACTCACATTGGCCAGTTTCCTAGTAATAGGAATAACAAGGCTAACACTGTCTTAATAAACTGCATCTCAGTTTAGTTTTTGTAATGTTTGGTAGTAATTAAATGACAATTAATTGAGGCAGAATAAATCTCTAGTGGACTGTTAAGACATTTTACTCACCTTCTCGCCTCGTAAGCCCTCTTTTTGAACCTGAAATTAAAACACAGTATAAACCATTACATTAAGTAAGAATAGTGATTTTGACGTGCTAAAATGTCATAAATCTATCTAGGAGAAAGTTTAGGAAGAGCTTTAAAAGTATCAATAAACTTCTAAATCAGCTATAAAACAAACTGGGAGCCAGTATAATGAAGCTCAGATGGTAGTGATGTGGTCACGCCTCTTGATCATGGTTCAAAGCCTGGCAGCTGAGTTCTGTACAGTCTGCAGTCATTCAATAAATTTTAATCCAAGGGCAGAGAGACACTAAGATGACGGTTGGCTGATGGTTGGCTGTCGGTTGGCTATGTCGGCCGCTGTCGGTGAGCATCTGTTGGGGCTATAGTCAGTCTCTGTTGGTGGTTTGTTTGCCGATTTGACATGTTGAATTGGCGTCAGCAGTCAGACCTTGTTAGTGAGAGAGACAGACTGCTCTGATTGGCTGTTGAGCTTAGCGAATCAATGCACAAGAAGAGAATGGTACAGGGAAGCCCGTTAAGCCTGTTCCCATAGTATCCTTGATTTCACCAATTTATTATGATTTCTCCTTGTTTTTCACCTCCACAACCTCCTTTCTTCTTCCACAACCAAAAGACCAAGGGCAGAGAACGTCCGTGTCATTTGCAGCTTCTTAACTGACATATTCTTGATTAGAAGCAGCTATGAACAGCAGCTGTGTTGAGGAAGAGGTGTTTTCCTTATAGCTTATACTTATGCATTCTAGTACTTCTTCTTCCCCTTTCTGAATGGCAAATACAGATACTGCCACCTGCTGATAGGGGGAGTTATTTCTGTCTGGATGTTGGCTGCAGCATGTATGGTGTCTTCATTCACGTTTCCAGCCCAGTAGTTTCCATTGTGTTCTGGTTAGCCATGCTACTAATGTAGCTTACTCTATGTTAACGCAAATTTCTTCCATCAGTGTGTCTGCATTGATAGATAAAAAAAACACTGTTTAACATCCAGTACTAAAGAAAATGCATGGCGTCATTATGGTGTGTTAACTGTGGCCCAGATTCGAGAGTGAACAGCACTGAATGCTCATGCTAACAAGGTAAACATCCACACTCTGATCATTCCCCCTAACACGATTGGTCAATGCAGCTCCTTTGCCAGATGAGGTCACCTTCTGGTGTGGGGAAAGTTGAACCAGATTAAACTTTTCTGCTGTATGAGGCTGCGTTGTTTTGCCAGAGCCCTTTGTGGTTCTAGTGCTGGCTGCAGTGAATGCAAGAAATGAATGGAGAGGGCTGAGTTTTTTCACATTTTTGAAACTCAGTCTGAACATGGGCTAAGAGAAGTAAAATCATTGTCGATTTTCTTGTGCTAAACTGGTGTGAAACAAGGCGAGGGGTGAGACAACTGGTAATCCTTATCTCACAGTGTCACAAATTATATTTCAGTGATTTTGTTTAATCTGTCAGGAGTGTGTACTTTCAGTTGGAAAGGTCAGATCGGTGAGGTAACTAGGTAAAACCCGATTTGTTGGTAATAATCACAATAATTGTAACCAACTGTAGTTTAAATGCACAACAGGACTATTTATTTGTTTATACTCTGTCACGCCGCTCTTCATCACTAAACTAGCCTCTAATTTGTAAAAATATAAATCTTACATCCCTTTGATGTATTTCGATACTCACCACATCCCCAGGTAATCCAGGAAGGCCTCTTTCCCCCTATGACACAGTTCAAACAACAAGGATGGAAACCCCATCATTAGAATAAAGAGGCTTACAGAGTAAAACCCCTCAGGCAATATGGTAATGATACAGCAATGACTGTAATTTATGGGATGATGCACGTTCAAGTGTGTGCCCAAAAGAAAGTGAAACCGGTGGGTAAAGTACCACAACAATTCTTTATGCATATGTGTGTATCCATGTTCACGCATATGGGTGTGTGTACAGCTGGAAAAATCATCAAAGACGGTAATTACAGACACACCAATGAACTCGGCATTTTATTTTCGCAGACAAATGAGTGGGCTGACTTTGATGGTGCACAGAGGAGACTGAGGAATGTCTGGAGAGTGCAGACAGTGGCCTGGGAAACTGATGATAGCTTTTTTGAAATTATTCATACGCTATCAGCACAGTTTAACTTCATACTTAAGGCAATATCCTCTTTGAGTTCTTTCTAATCAAGTGAGCAGGGTGTTTTGCATACAGCACAGTTGGGGAGGAACATACCTTGTCGCCTTTAATTCCACTAGGCCCAGGTGCTCCAACAAGTCCTCTCAATCCCTAATCAGTTTTGGAGAGAAGCTTTATTAATGCAGAGGTGACTCACTAAAGCCACCACAGACATTTATTATCTGTGGTTACACAAACAGTTGTGACTGCAGCAGCTTAACAGAAGATCACAACTTACATCTTTCCCAGGAACACCAGGCTTTCCAGGAAACCCACCCAAACCTGCCTCACCCTAAAATGGAAACAAGTGTACAAGAAAACATGTTATGCATTTCTGATATAGAGAGCAGTAGTCAAGTGTTCATCCAAATGTATCATAAATTTTAATGCTTCACGTGTCAGGATTTATTCACCAAGCCTGTTTCCATTACAAAATGTTGCTTTTATTTCTTTTTTTCACAATATTTGACATTTTTTCACATGTCCAGCATTTCAACTCAGTGTTTTTATGCACAATTAAAAATGTGCAGAAAAGCAGGTGGATGACTGTGCACTTAATAAAAGGTTTATATATAAACCCAAACTCTGCTGCAGTATATAAAGACATTTTGGGACTGGATCACCACAGTTGTTAACAGTTCATTTTGTGGTGGACATTAATACCTCTGCCAAATTCTATCTAATAGTTTCACTCAAATCCACAAAGGGGGACCTCATGAGGCCACTAGGGGAAAAGTCAGGGGATCACAAAGTTATTTGGACTCATCCTCTGGGTGCCATGGATAGCTGTACCCAAATTTCATGGCAATCTGTGCCACTGACATATTTTATTCTGAACCAAAGAAGTGGACCAACAAACCAACATCCCTAGAGCCATATCAGTAGTGTGGCTAATTAAAAACAGATTTTTTTTTCAACTAGAAGACAGGACAGTAAAGCCTAAACAACATCCTTTTCTATTAGCAAACATTGCCCTGATTCAGCCCCAAGTGCCTTCTCTAAATCATCTATCCACTTTATCATTTTACTGAGGCAACTGCTTTTCCACTTTTCAACTATAGGAAATTGCTTACTGAGTGACTAACTGGCTGACAGACAGCCCTAACCCTGGCTTTGGCGTGTTTGAATTTTGCTATACTGTAGTACGTCCTCATGCCATATGGCAAAGTGATTCATGGACTGTGTTTACTGCTTTATATTAACCACTTTTTTAAAAGTGGTTAACATCTTAGCACGATGCAAAAGTAATTCTTACAGTTGTTTCTTTTATCTCCCTGTCATGGTTAATTGATTTGTTGTTTGTACTTACATTGAAATCCTTATTACAAACATCTTGACTGCAGATGGAAGTCATTCTTGATGCTCTAGATAACCTCTCGCTGATTTAATTGCAGCCTGAACTGTCTGGTGCCATCATTGCGATGGCAACAGCAGAAAGGTGTCTGCAGCTCAGAGAAAACTTTAGCACTCAACAAAGCTTCAATGAGGCTGAATGAGCTGCGTTATAGCCAAACGCCCCCATAGGCAGGAAGTGTGGAGAGTGAATCAACTAAGCCACATTTGCTTGCACAAGTACGCCCCTCATGCCTCAGCTCTGGTGAGAGGAACGGTCTCTCTCCCTCTATCTCAGAGGTTATCTCTATGTTCAGTAGTTGCAGTTCTGTACTAACATCAGCCTTTGAACATTATAGTTCAAATCCCAGGACATGCTGTGAAAGCATGGACAGGGAGAGTAAATGAGTCTCTCAGCGACTACTGTATTATTGTGATCACAAGTCATTAACAAAAGAAGCACAGTGATCTGTTATTAATGTTATTTTTTCCTATTGCCAAGGAACAGTGTTACTTACCCTTGCTCCTGGTGTTCCTTTTTCACCTTTGATACCAGATTCACCCTATGGCAAAACAAACCATAACAATTCAATATGAGATTCTAGATGATCACTTAAACTGAAGCATGATCGGATTTTACTCACAGTGACACCTCTCAGTCCTGGGGCACCAGGATGTCCTGTGTCCCCTTGAATTCCCTATGCAATATAAATTGAATAGTATTATATTAGTAGAAGTTATTGACTTGGGATTTGTAAAAGTTTCAGTGCTGTTGATTCAGCAATGTACTGTAGGCAAGCTGGGGACTGCTGAGTCGGAGCTGAACTAATGGAAGACACCTTACACCTAAGAAATATGGCCCCCTTCCAAAAAAACAAAAACAAAAACAGCAGCTGTCAGTGACAAGACCTGCATGGAAAAATATTGAAACTCTATAACCTCACTGTGTCTTCTTATAAGTCATTGTCCCTCATATGTCCCTTTTTATAAGGTATTTTTCTAAATCTATACAGTATCTAAATGACACACCACTTTGTTCTGCTTTACTACAGGAACCGCTATTGGCCTGTTAAGTTTTTACACAGTGAAACTCTACAGTAGTAAATTTACAGGTGTAGACAATTGAAATAATAAGGTCTTGAACTGCATTTAGCTCATTGTCATATTGTCTTGGCTTAATGTAGCACTTGTTAATGTTAATGTTATTACTGCTTTTGCTGCTGTGATATTACTGTTACAAAATAGGGCAGGCAAACAACCTGCTCCAAAAGATGCTTTATCATGCCTTTTCGTCCACTTCCCACTCTTCCACATTGTAAATTGTTAAATATATATTTAATCCATTTGCATTTAATGATCTCTACCAACTCCTGAGGAAGGTGTGTTTCTTTATCTGCCAACCAGCTAGCTGGTCTGTCACTAGCTAATGTTAGTTGCCAACTTTGTCTAGCAAGGTAGTTAGCATTACAGCAAATAAAGGAAACTGGGTTTTTTTTGGGGGGGGGGGTCACTGAAAATGGAGTTAGTGAGAGAAAACAACAGTAAATGTGCTGTAAAAACAAAACAAAGAGCTGAACGAAGCTTTAAAAAGTAATCTCAGTCTTTAACAGGTTTTACACAGGCATAAAATGTAGTGGAGCTTTTCCAACACCACATCTGACAAAACATTTTTGTCACTGCATGAAGATTATTAGCCTGAATTTCTGCAAAACATGCCAACAATAGTCAAGCACCTGTCATGATGATGAACAAAGCTGCTACCTCCTTACACACCTTGTTCAGTTGAAGTTTTGTGTTAGGCTAATTTCACATCAAATAGTAATGGTAATACTACAGTATATCCCATGTCAAAGCTGTGGTTGGGGTGTGAACTCTAGTCTAACCCCACTCTACCCTCTCTGGTCTACCCTCTCTGCCATGACATGAGCATTTCCCTGATTTACTATTAACTGTGTTTGTTCAAAAGGGGGCAGTCATTCCCACCAGTCATGGGTCAGGCAGTGTGTCACATTCCATTTGCCAAACCTGAGCCTGCCATCACCCTTCCCTCTTCATCCTCCTGCCTCTTTCACCAGCTGCTGCTTCAGCCAAGAGAATGTCAACCTGTGACCTCCTCTTTTCACAGGAAATCAATAGCAGGCCAAGAGGTAATTGTCCAGAAAAAACTATGTACACCCACATAACAGAAAAAATTGTGACCGTGATCAGTACCAAAGCAGAATGAATAAAAAATGTATATTTAACTTTTAATCCTGCAACAAAATTGCTTTAAAACAATACAAAATGAGCTAAATACATGTGTGCTGGCTTGTGAATAGATTCAAAATTGGAAGACTGCATTCACCCACCTTTGGTCCAACTGGACCTGGCAGCCCTGGTTCACCAGCTAGTCCTGCTGCCCCCTGTTTAAGAAGATGCATACCAATAAAAACACACACACACGAACATTTTCTAAATGTCTCAATCGCACACTTCATACTGTAATATAAAAAAGGTATTTCTTACTTTGTCTCCTTTATCCCCAGATAAGCCATCAATACCTGGCACACCACCAACTCCCTGTCAGATGAAGGGAAATGTGTAATTAATACCGGTATGTGAACTGTTAAGTTTAAAGATATAAAGAAACACATCCTCCAAATGTCCAGGTTCACCACTGCCACACCTTCTCTCCTTTTTGTCCAGGAGCACCTGGCATCCCTATGCTGCCTCTATCACCCTGTAAACAGAAGGCATTTCTTTACTTTCACTGTTTTGCAATACACACACATGCATGATGGACGGCGCTGCAGGCAACGATGGCGTGCTGTCAGAAAATCAACCCGGTAAGTATCGTAGAACATGGTTTAGTACATGATGGCTGGAGGATTAATGTAGGACAAAGTACAAATGATAGAGTTTAATTATTGGATTTGAGTAATCAAACAATGAAAAATAACACATTTGGACAAAAGACAGAAGATTACACATTTGGACAAAAGACAGAACATAAAACGACACAAAAACGGCACATTCATTCAAAATAGAAGATACTGTAATCACATACAAACTTTTGAGTAAAGGTTTGGGAGCCAGGATATGTGAACACCTGTCCACAACCTCACCAAAGACCCACTATGGTCTGGTCACATATCCAGCCAAACACTCAAGGAACAATGGCTTTCCATTGTCTTCAGTGTTGCTCTTTAGTGTTGCTTTGTGTTTGTTTGCATACTGATGTTATTTCATGTGCCAAGGAATCTTTTGGAATTTGAAAGTTGCTTCAAGTGACACGTAATGTCTCTTAAATTACACAGTACCATGAGGTCTTGCCTTCCACAAGACTTCCTTCTGCTTCATAAACCACTTTACGAGTCACAGAAGGTCGCCCCTTAATTATTTTAGCAGCTTATACCATTTGAACGCATGTCATTTCTTTTTTCACAGAGATGAGAAGGACCCCAGTAATGAAAAAGATGTTATCTATAGCAACACTGCTACATGGACAATTGGCTTTTCTATTCAGTTAAAGATGCACTTAGAAGCAATCAAAGTGGGATTAATTCACTTTCACCCCATGTAACCAACATAGCTATTTTTAACAACAGCTTGAAGTTGGCTTACATCATATTTTTGCAGTGGTTTTGAAGAGTTTACAACAACAAATTGCAGCCTTTGTTGAGTGAATGTGAAGACAGATGTACATGCCAAAAGAAAGAAAGAAAAAAGCAGCAGGGATGCTGTGCGTTAGACTTGGATTTACTGCAGTTTTATCAAACCGGCAAAGTTTCCAGGAGCAAGAACTATAACACAACAATACATTTATCATGAAATGAGTTCTGCTGTTGGTCTGACTGCATTATGGATGTTTAAAAAAAGAAAGTTCCCTGACCTTTTTCAGAGCGGGAAAAGAGGTTGTATTTCTGTACACCTCCAAAATACTTTAAAGATCCATTCTCAGAATATCACTACCAGAATAGATAACACAAGTGAAAACACTGTGCCTCCTCTCTCTGACCTCTTGTGGCGATTTTAAGTGTCCCTCTCAGGGCAGCTTAAATGATTCATGCTCCGGATTTTGTTTCAAGGAATAAATTATACTCTGAGACTCCCAGCTGGCACTGCCAGGCAGCGCTGAGGCTGTGATTTGAACAGACTGGGTGGGCGTCTGCGTAGGCCAGCCCTCACTGTTACATATTTTCTGTGGTAACCTGTCCTGTAATTCTGACAATAACAGCTACATGAGAATTTTCCTAGCCACTCCCTTTTCTGCAAAGAGGTAACTGTGTCATATGATGCATATAAAAAAATAAGAGAAGAAAAGAACAAAAGATATGGGATTATTTTGTGTAAGATTTACATGCATAAAATATATGCTTAGAGAGAAACATGTATATAGGGTGACCATGATGCTCATGTGGCATCAAGAAGAGAAGGTTTACTTACCTTCTCACCTCTGTCACCTTTGACAGAGATTATTTTGCCCTGCAAATAATTAATCAATAAGGATTAATTATTATCGAGGCAGGAAAAAAAGCAGAATAGTTGGAAAGCATGCAATCTAAAATAAATTGCGTCTGACAATATATAGGCCAAAAATATTTGAAACTATGAGCACAACACTAAACGTGATAAACTAAAACTCAGTCAATTAACTATTATGACTTGTTTAAAACAAAAACTACATGTGTAAATGTGCACACTTTAAGTTTTCATACAGTTTCTCCTTTTTCCCCTTTGATGCCAGGCAGTCCGATGGCACCCTGAGGGCCAGTGTCACCCTGAAAAGGTAGGCATGTTGACACAATATAAAAACAGAACAACTAACTTTGGAACATAAGGAAACTGTATCTATTGTCACACACAAACGAGTGCTTAAAGGCAAGGCTAGATGACCTTTTCACCCTTGGGACCTGCAACACCAGGTGCACCGATCGCTCCCTGTGAGAAACAAAAATGCAGACATCTGTCGAAAACGCTCAAAGAAAGGATCCCCACTCATCCATAGAAATAACCAGCAGGATTAAAGTCTGGTAAAATCAGGTGGCTTTACCGTCTCTCCAGCAGGGCAGGAGCAGTTCACTTGAGGGACTCCTTGCTGCTCCACATTGGTCGGTCTTGGAGTGGGAATCTCCACAGGGGGGGCCTCTGTCACCACTTTTTTAGGGCACTGAACAGATAACATTAAGGTCAACAGCAACCATCAAATAAAAAAATAAAAAAAACATGGTAGTGTGAATGAGGTTAAACAGTAGCTGTAAGGAACTGATTGGTATTTAAAGTGTTTGCACATTTTCAGTAATGTGTATTCATTCACTCTACCATAGTTAGATAAGAAAATCAAAATCAGTGTCATGCCTGTGGATAAAGTGTGGCATAAAGAAAAAGTCCGGCTCTAGAGCCTGGAGGCAGTTAGCTTAGCATAGAAGTAAGGGGAAGCAACTATCGTGGCTCTGAAGTTAAAAATACACCGACAGTTTAAAGCAAACAAAATAACACTATCGTATTTGTTTATTTTGTTAAGAATACTTTGAAACTGTCTGATATGCTGTAACTATATCTTGGCTGGTGCAGCAACTTTCTGGACACCTATGTTCACAGTAAGGTTGCTGGCCAACCAACAGAGACTCCAGGCATGTTTTATCAAAATGCCTATGTATAGACTGGTTGTCTCAGCAGAAAAGACAAAAAAAAGATTGGCTGTATATTTTTAGTATCCTACTACAAGTAGCTTGTATAATTATTCAGATTCTTTATAATATTAGCTTAGCCAATGTTGCCAACATTGTGGAGAGAGATATGGCACGAGATCTGTGACACAGCAGCCTATAAAAAATAATTTTATTACATTTACTAAAAACTATAGCCTAAAATACTCACTGGACCATTGGGTAGATCGCAGCAGGTTTCCAGCTCTGCATGTTTGGAATCACAGTAAATCATCATCCTCTGGAGGTCAAACTGCATAGAGACAGACAGATGAACATATTAACCTCAACAAATGTACTTATATTTCTGTGCATTACAGTATTCAAACTCATGCAGGTGAAAACTGACATCAATTGGCACACTGTCATACAGCCTTTTCCCAATCACAGTCTTGCCCTGGATGTCAATGTCTTCCCTGTCTTCAATGGGCAGGGTCTGGATGTGTTTGCAGTCCAGGTACAGAGATACAGACTTGGCTTCCACACTGAGGGCAATCTTGTGCCAGTTGCGGTCAAACAGGTTTTCGAGTTGAGGGCTCTTGAACACAGCTCTGACAGCATCTTTTGTCAGCCCGACAGCGTTGTACTCCACTGCCTTGTTCTCGCCGTCTAGACGAATGGACACCTGACAAGTCAGAGGCAGGATAATGTTAATAATAGAAGCTGAAAAATACAGGCAGCCAAGTTCAAGTCAAGATAGGCTATAGAGAAGTGCAGGGAATTTAAACCTCGTTTTCTGTTAATTCAGTGTAAGACACAAAGCTTAAAAATGTTTGCTTTTTAATATAAATGTCAGGAGACAGGTTTTAAAAAATGTAACTTGAATAACATGAATTATAGAATTAAATATACTGTAGTATTACTATTGTGATTTTCCATTTGGAAACCCGGAGTCTGGACTTATAGTTTAATTGTTTGGATCATCAGTGAGCCGAGCCTCTTCCAGATTGACCTTGTATTGTAACTAGGCCAAATCTGGACCCATAAACAGTCACATTTATTACTATTTACATTTACCTACCTGTGGGATTCCATATTTGTCAAAAACCTGCCAGAGGTACCAGTCTTCACGCCTGGACGTTTTCCTGAATTTGAAAGTCGTCACAAAGGCATATTCATCTGGCAAGCCTTGAGGAAACACATCTCTGTGGAATAAAGACCCATTGTTATTTCTCACATAGTGATACACACACAGTTGCAGTTGCTCACAGTTTAGATATTCAGTACATATTATATGCATCTCATTTTCACAATATTCTAAAGAAACTATGCACTGTACTGCATTAAATGCACTACTGTGGCTGGTCACTTACTCTGTTTGCCTTACAATGGGCATGGCACCAAGTCGAACATAAGAACTTTGGCCTTCATCAACTCTGCTTCCCAGAATATCCCTCACATTGAAGTATTTCATCAGGTCAAACCCTGCAGGAACACATAAGGTAGCCTAGTTGGACTCAAGACAATGTCACACATAAATAAGCAGCGGTGCTACTGAGTCGTGAGGATGACTTATGGTTTTCTCAAATCTCTCAGGGTATGCTGAAGCTTAATCGGGCCTGTCCTTCTCACCACACCCTGCAGTCCCTCTGTTTGCATTAGTGAATCACTGGAAAATAGAGCCATTTGTTGGCCATCAAACATCTGTTTGATTTTCTGCCAGAGGAAAAAAACTAGTTGCCATCAATAGTAAGGTCTGCTTGTGAGTTTGAGAGTGCATGCACATGTGTGTACGTTGTCTTGCAGAATGTGATTTAAAGTGGTGTAACCACAGACCATATTTAGGTGGTTTAGAAAGGCTACTCCCTTGTACAACAAACAAGTGCTGTAGCTATGGCATTGCCAGCAGGATGAGAGCTTGTACAGCACTAATGCTGCCAGTTTGTCCAGCAGATCTCTCTGAAAGCTTGTGGTTGTGACTCTGATGAAAGAGCTCTTCTGAAAGCAGACTGTGCCATTAGAGAGTCAACAGGATGAGAACAGCCTCAACATATTCCTGTAAGAAAATTAACACTGGTGCACCAATCTTTAAATGAGGAAACCAAGCAGGAAACATTAGCGTGGTAATGTGAAAGTCTGGAAAAAGCTTCGTGGATACGATTAAAAATAGCAGCTAAACAGGTGGTAGACAAACAGGCTGCCTCTGTGCCATTAGCAACAGAGTGAAAAATAAGGTTTAAAACAAAAGCTTCATAATAAACTGAATAAGTGAGGGGATCAATGATCCAGTGAAGGTCACCAAGTATCCCAGACACACTATTGGCTAAGATTACACTTACTATACCACAGGGTGGAGAGTTTCTCTGTGCTGGTTTGTACACAAATAAGACATTTTAGAGGGACATTTCTTATACACTTCAATTTAATTGGATGCCACCATTTATTCACTTTCATCTTAACGGCTACCTATGCTGGTCAGTAGATGGAGCTGTATCTTCTTATTAAGCTGTTGTGTGTGTGTGTTTTTCAGCATGCCCTGTCTTGATACTTTAGTCACCTTCCACACACGCTGAACTCTGTCATCAGCATTGTTTTTGTTGCCTTGCCACATGCTGACTTTGTGACAAAACAGACTAAGCCATAAAGACCATAGTGTCAAGTAGGATAAATGGCACATGTGAAAGTGACACATTAAAGCTTTGTCTTTAAGTCTTTAAGCTTAAAACCAAAGGACAGGCTCATACTTGCACAAGCACCGAAGCCCAACACATGCAGCTAACTGAAAAAAGTGAAATCTGCTGGCATAAAAGCACTTGGCTTACTTGTGAATCACAACAGCAGTCCAGCATAAATGATGTGATAAGTAATAAAAATGTAGGGATTAAGGAAGCCTATGGAGTAAGGTTATCTGATGCTTCAGCTCTAGCATTTAAGCACTGGTGATGCTATTGTATACACAAGTAATGTTTTGCCGGTCATCAGTCTAGTTGAAGGGTTGCTCGAGGAAGCCGTGCAGCTGTGAGTTCTGCTGCCCTCGATTCTCTCTGTCACCGTGCTCGCATGGTGCACATTCGCTCACAGTGCCGTTTCTGAGGCTGTTTGAAGACTATCTCAGCACAAAGCTGTAATTTGGACTGGCAGTGGATAGCGTATAATCAACTCAAAAAGTTATTTTGAACAGTCAGAAACAACCAGTGCTGTGATCTGCAGGGAAAAACCAGATGAGTTCACTGACTGGGAAAGGCGAACGCATGCACAGCATTCTTTTGATCAGAGCAGATGGCACCACTGGTGCATTAGATAGTGAGCACAAAGCCGCAAAGACTCTGCAGCTACTTGTGTGTGATCGGTACCCTGACGGGTCAGACTAGACAGCCCACATTAAATACATGTCTGACTCAGACCACAAGTTTCTTGGCTGTCAAGTCATAATCACTGGCAAATATCTCACAGAGAGTGACATTATCTCTGTGCCAACATAGAGAGTGTCTGTTGTGCAAGTGGGAGCCTATGGATCTGCTCATGACAATAAATGCTGTTTGTCTTGTACTTCTCTGGATGTAGAGAAAGTCTTTACATGCTCAATCAAAGAATGAAACCTGTTTTACATACTTCTCTGTGTATGTCTTAAAGCTATGCTACAGTTGTAGGCTTACTGTGGTTTGGAAAAACCAGAGCACTTGTGTCATGTCAGGGAGGTTTAGACCTCAGACAGCTGTGTGATTACATTTTGGCCCAAGAGGGGCTCAGTGTAGATTTGGGGCACTATTTTCATGCCAGCACAATTTCTGCACCACCTTATTCACAGTCGTTATACAATTTTGCTTGGACGCATGTCTATTTTGCATAATGTGCATACGCTGAGGTGGGAGGAGGGAAGCAGTTGAGGCCATGTGTGTGCTGATTAGGCAGCACAGTGCAACTTTGGTGCTCGTTTTAGCTCAAAAGAACAATAGCAATAACCGCTCTGTTTTAGCATTTTGATCAGCTTGGGCAGCAGCTGTAGATAACATGGACGACACATCCACTGACTGTGGCCTCTGGTAGACCACAATCAGTTTCAACATAAACACAGTGATTACAATATGATTATATTGTATGATCTTAAAGATACTGAAATGTTTATAAGGTCACATTCAGGACCCCCGTGGATTTTGTGCACTGGATGAAGCTGTGAGTAAATTGCATTATATAATTGCTGCTGGTTACAGGACCAGACACTTTCTATCCTCCATGCACAAACACTGGTCAGTGATATTAACAGACTGCTGAGTGAATATTTATGTTCAGTACTTCTACATAAATAGTTTGATCGCTTAATTTAGGAATGAAGAACATAACTGTCAGGAGAAGAAGACACAGGGAAAGAATCTTTCCTCTCATGTTTCCATGTCCTGACATCAGTGACATCAGTCAGTCAGGTTTCCATCCTGCTCTTTAAAGGGGACAAGAGGAGCTGGTTTGATTGGACAGAACTAAAGCCAGCCCCTACTCCACCTGCTCACCATCTATTCCTCCCTATGATAATGTATTATTGTAGACATGAGTTTAGCCCTGCGCCCTCTTACAGGAAAATAGAGCCCTTGAGCTCTTATAGTAGAAATATAATCATCATTTTACTTTCTCTCACTGTGCCACCATCTAAAGTATGAAAAAAATCCTGATTCTCCCTATGTACTCCCGATGATCCTTGGACCATACTTTGGGAACTGTTATCATCATGAAATCTATTTCTAAATTTGCAATCTTCCATCAAGACAGTAACTTCTTAGTGAGCACCATTTCATTTGTAGTGCTGGTAGCTAAACATAAAAGAAACATAAATCAATGCAATGTACAATGTATTTATGGTGTATTCCACAATAACCTAGCTTTTGGCTTCAAGAAACAATTTGTCATTTAATTTTGGAGACTGGGATTTTGGACTGGACTCAGAAAAACAAACAACACAGCCCAGTTTTAATGCAGAGTGCTTCTAGCACATGTGATGACGCGGTATATCTGCCTAAGAAAACATCAGTGGGTTTCAGTGATTTATCTGACGTTTGTTCTCATTTATTTGTGGTTTAGAGAAAAAGCAAAACCACATAATTAGCACTTGCCCAGTGGTGAAAATATGATAACATGTCTCGTCAGTGAGAAGTGATGCTGTCCTCGCTGCTCAGAAGCATAGACTGCTCTACTGTCAATCACTGCTGATTGGCTGTCTTTGATTTGGACTATAAAGTCACTTCAACAAGTGGAGAGAACATAACTGTACCACTTTGTGATGTTAAATTTGAAGACTTCTTCATCTAACAGCAGCACCAAAACTAATTTTGCTTCAGTAGTGGAAAGTAACCAAGTACATTTAGAGTACTAGTAGTTCTGTTCTTCATTATAATTTTGATGAACTTGTATTTTACTTAGCATTTCCATTTCTGCTCCTTAATAAAAATAACAAAACCTTTTTATTTAACCGCATTTGTTTGACAGCTGTCTTAAAGCAATACACAAAACGTGAGCAGCAGACAAAATATTACTAATATTATTTATGTATTTATTACCAGCACCACTCAACAGTATATAAAGTATTCAAATTATGCTTACTCATGAATACCCTAATAACAAATGACCAAAATAAATAAATAAATGTATAATACTTGCGTAAATTTCAGCACTCGCTACAAGCGGCAGCAAGTTGTAATCAAATATTTTTAGACTGTGACAGCACTACTGTATTACTAGTTAAGTGCTTAAAGAAAGAGTTTCCAGTCTCTATTTAAACTAAGTGGTTGCTAGTAGGAGCTTCATATTTACTAAATTACAGCAGATTATACTGCATGTAGTTGAATAATTTATAGGGATTCACTGGAATAAAGTATTATTACATGATAATTGGTAGTAGTGCAAAAGCAAAAATGCATTTACACACAGACTAAGTCTGCCTGGGGTTTTTCTGTGTTTACATGTTGTGTCTTCATGATGTCCTCCTGGTGCATTGTTTCCTCCTACAGCTTGAAGGTATGCTGGTCAGGAGTGAATGTGCTGTTTAGTGTAGTGGGTGCCAGCCATATTATATGCTGAGGGTGTACCCTGTCTCTCATTCAGTGCATGCTGGGATATAATTAACCTCCCATAACCTAAATGATTAGTGGGTAAAAACAAAAATACTTGATCAATTGGTTAATTTGTGGATGACTGTTACTCATTATTATATTGAAATGGGGTGCAGTGTTTTAGTGACAATGAAGACTGAAACGTCGTTTTATAGACTTTTCTAGCCTAACATGAATCTGTTAAGAAACACAGACTACTTCAATAATGAGAACAATAACTGGATGCTGGCACAAAAGAGTTCATCCATCATCTTTGCCCTGACAACGGTTATCGGGTGTCAGTGTGCCAGCCAAATGTGAATCAGCATTTCTAAACACAGCTTTCACCACTGACATCTCTCTTTCCATGAAGTTCAGAGTAGCAGGAGTCCAAACAGTCATGGCTATGCATCTGTTATTTCTGTTAGTGTGATGAATGTGGGTGGGAGTGAGACATAGACAGGAACTCAGAGCCCCCAAAAGACACTCTTACAACATCCGACCTTTCTGGAGAAACGCTATTCAAGACTTCTGAGAAACCAACACAGTAGTTTGGAATGCATGAAATAAAAACAGCAAATGATGGAGGACTAGACATGTGCTTTGCTTGGTAAAAGACTAGTTTAACCACTGAATTTGAAAAAAAGATACATCTGAAGAGCAAAACTAGTTCATTTTGTCTTACCCCCTTAAATGAATAGGTCTACATTCTGGAAATACCACTAGAAATCACTTTCAGCTTTTCCCGTTTAGGGGTCACCACAGCGAATCGTCACACTGACGACTCGCATGTTGACATTTGGCATGTGTTTTATGCCGGATGCCCTTCCTGATGCAACCCCGACTCGAACCCAGGCCGCACCAGCGAGAGTGCTACGCCTTAACCACTATCCTACCAGGGATGGCTACTGTGTTCATTTTGTTTCTGAGAGATTTACATCAATCTAATACCTGAAGGGCAATTATTAAGCTACCGCCAGTGGCCATTAGCATAAGTGATAAAAGAAAAAAGATAACTTGTTGTTTCTTCCCCTACAGCTGTACAGATGATTTCCATCGTCTCATCTATCCCTTTGCAGGAAGACAAAAGTGCAAAATTTTTCTTTCACTTTAAATCCTGCATTTTGCTGTTCATTTTTAAATACAGCTGCTGCAATCTTGACAAAAATATTTTAATATCACTGTAATGGATTGCACAATTCAAGATAATTCATTTATAGCATATGGAAATGGCTTTAAGCCAATGCCTGCCTGGAACAGGAGATTAAATACATTTAAATTTCTGAAATGCAGCAACTCAGCTTTCAATATAATGTAAAGTGGGTAAAGTTGGGCACATTCATGTCTGACAGCATTTTGTTGTTCCAAATATACTGAGTGTTTAGGATGGCAGCATGAAATGGGGCAGAAAATGAGTGTGCCAGAACTACAAAATTAAGTCATGAATAAAACCAGTTTAGTTTCTAATCAGATGGAAATGAAGGAACATTGAATGCAATAATATATATAAAAGCTAAACCTGGGAGTGTAGGAAATGGCTTAAAAAATAAAGAGCTGAAGTTGTGATTTACAAGTTTGCCAACACTGCTTGTTATTGTTAGGAAAGGAGCAGTCTGCACATACCTGGAACCTCTTCAAGGCCATAACTGGTACTGTTGGGTTTGAAACGATCAGGCTGAACCTTCATGTTTGGACACAAGACATCTGAGGAGAAAGGACAATACTTCAGCTAGACACACTATGAATCAGTATATGAGGATCTTATGGGAGCACATTGGAGAGAACATTTGAACTGGTACAGCGTCTTTGTATCCTTCTGTTGGAGACTTGTTTTGTTAAAAGACGCAGAAATTCCTGTGAGAAGAAAAAGGTGTGAAGTGTTGGATTGGTTTGGGAAGTGACAATCTTACTGAAACACAGTCTCCGGATTGATATATGATGTGAAGAACACTAGACCAGGCAGACTGCCCTCCAGCTCTCCTGTCTGATGTCTGAAGGGCTGAAGTGTTTGGGTGAGTGTGGGGTGGGGTGGCTATGTTGCACAGGGGGCGGAGGGGGCACACCTACAGGCCTAAGGAGCAGTAGCAGTTATATATTTTCACACACACATATTTCTGTGATGGTGATGATACTGACAAATGCAACACCATCATGTTTTTATTGGCAGGAGGAAAATTCTCGATGTGTGTCAAGGTGCCAGCTTCACTACTAAAAATGTAGCTATGAATCCTGTTTGGTTTAATAGATGTAAACATTTACTTAAAGGGGACATTGTTGGCCTTCAAAGGACTGAAACACCACCGATGGGGATAAATATCTCCAGCTCAATGCCAGTTGGGCAGAACTGATGAAGCCTCTTGGATGAAAGGTGAAATGTCCTAGACCTAGAAACCTAGAAACCTAGTCCAGTTGATTTTTCAAAGTTTTTTTCAGCCATTTACTTAAAGGTTTGATTGAATTTTTTTAAGGGTCAGTTTGCCCAAATTACAAAAAATATTTCCTAAAGATGGTGAATATTTTATGGTTGTCATGGCACTGAAAATTGACTTGAATGATCCAATAGTGTTCGGCCTCTTAAGTGAAGCGAAGTTTAGTAAAGTAAGGAAAAACACAGAGAAGGAAAGTTATTCTGATAGGATAGTGAATTTGGTAAATGTTATACAAAATATTAACATGCTGACATTGTTACTGTAAGCTTGTGAGCATGCTGACATTTACTTCAAAGCAGCACTGTGCCCAAGAACAGTTCCACAGAGCTGCTAATGTGGCTGTAGAATTGCTATCTAAGGAATATAAAGTATATAGTATCTACTTATTTTTAGGGGTTATAGCAGATATTATCACTTTCACAAGGCACGAAAAACCACTATCTGAGAGTGACATATTTTAAACAACTCCATTAAACATCAGCAGTTTGATGCTGTAAATGTGAACATGTTACCATTAAAATAATAGGATTTAACTCAAAGTACTACTGTGCCTACGCCACATCCAACCTGACAGAGCTGCTTGCATTGCTGTAGACACGTCTTGATTTAATGTAATTTTGATATATGATCTCTTTCTCTGTGTGAGTCATACAACTGACAAGATGAATATGAATAAAATTTTCTCACCCCTCCCACATGGCAAGATTCATTTTCATACCGTGGATCAGGAAACAACAGCAAATCAGGATCCTGTCATCAGTTTGTAATCAATTTGCTCAGAGGAACTTCTCATTAAACCTAATATTAGCCTAACAATTTGCCTGTGTTCTGGCTGTCAGTCTTAAATATTAACAGCAGCTGAAAATATCACAGTGAGACACTCCAACTTCCCTAATAGATCAAGTATCTGCCAAACAGCTACTACTGAACCCTGCAATTTTCTAAAATCACAGCTATACAAATCATTACATCAGAGAGGCTTTTAACCTTTGCATTGTTCTTTGTGAGGACAGCTTGGTTGACATTGCTTATTTTTTCTGTTCCATGCAAAGCCCAGAGCATGTCTAATGGGAATATCCAAGCAGCTAATTTAACTGTCAGCATTTGCATAGTTTTAGTGATTCCATGTGTGGTGTTAACTTCCTTTGACATGGTTTATTTCTAAATTCAGCTGTGTGTTTGTCCTCAGTTTGTTTAGCAGTGAAACTGAAGGAGTTTTTGTTTTCTTGTGTTTTAAAGTCCATTTTAAGTGATAATGGAAGATCTCAGACTTGATATATACTGTTTATGAACCCAGTGAGTTTACCAAAAATTACTATTCTGTGAATGAAGGGATGTGCGTCACTCTTTTTTAACGATGGTGTTGTTGCACAGCTCTGAGACTCAGCACACTAGATAGCAGAGTTACTCCCTGCACTTGTGGCCCTTAAGCTATAATTTAGGGACTGGCTGTGAGCTAAAATGGAAGCAATGGCAGTAAACCTGCCTTTGGAAATGAAGGTCTCAGGCAGGTTCATAGTATCAGTAGAAGCTTGAGCAGTACAGACCTAACAACTGCCATTCTTTTTTGCAGTCAGAGACTGATACATTTTTCATTCTTACTATTACCCATATTACTTGTTGGCATTATGGCTAGTGAATTTTTAAACATACTCTAGGTGATATTAAAGTTCTCTCTCATTGGGTCATGAAAGGTCATTTGTGTATTGTTACTTGTGAGTGCGTGAGCTGGTAGGTTATTCTCAAGTGAGGCCACAAGTGTTTTAATGAATCAGTGCAGGAAAGAATAAATAGTGTCCTTTTTAAACATATAGATTCAAAGGTGACAACATTTAGCATGGACACTGCCCTGGACCCATTTGAAACATTAGAGCTATAATTTTCTGGGTGAAAATAACTCCCATGGCTCAGTGAGCCAGCTGTGCTGACCACTGATATACTTAGAGACTCACTTGTGGCAATTTTAGAAATTACAAAAAGACAACACTGGAACTTTTGATGCAGTATAAATTTAGCGTTTGGTGTGTTCTACAAACTGCCGTACAGCATGTTTCATTATATAAAGCTCACTTTACTGGTTGGCAGATTGAAGATCTGTGGAGTCAAAGAGCAATGTCAAAGGCCAGTGACTTTACAGTTTGCCCTTACACCAGCATCACTCTGCAAGGTGATGTTTCCTTAAAAAGAATAAGGCTGTTTTAAAGTCTGAATCAACATTTTCTACAAAAGAAGCTCTACTTTTACCATGTAAAATTGACAATGTACTGTAGAGGCAGATTAAAGTGAGAGCTTGTCATTGTTCTTCTGTGCCATGTAGTCATGTCATTTCCATTTTTGTATTTACTGTTTGAGGTTAAGACTTAAGACATGCTTTTCTTTGCCTGTCTGGTTAATTTTAGGTAGGAATTTCAAGCGCTGGAGTGAAAAGCATCCATCTTCCTCATGAAAACACACATGCACAAATACTTGTCTGCCATTCACCAACAGCTGCTGGACACCATACAGAGTTTATTTTAATTTTAAACTTATTTGTTGCTAATTTTTTGGCTATGTAAACTACTTTCTAAGCCTGTGTGTCTGTGTTGAAAAGTTTTCTTAGTAGAAAAACCATTGAGGTTTACATAAGACAGGCTTTTCAGTGCTAAATACTTCTGCACCAAAGCAGCAATGAAAAACATCTATGTTCATAAATGTCTTGATTAGAAAACTGAAATTTACAAGCCAATTTTTGCAACAGCCCCTGGCACACTTTATATTCAGTCAAATAAAAGCTGTGATGGCATTTGGGGTTGGTTTTGTGGTTAGGGTGTGTCCCTTGTATAATGGTTAAAGAATATAATAAGAGTCTAATTTGATTAAGTGCATGTTTAGGGTGAGGCGGGCACTTCAAACAGAAGCCATGTGGCATGCAGTCTGAGAGATGTGTTAGCTGACTTACTCTCACACAGCCTCCTCCTCAGCCTGCCCCTGATCTTGTCAATGGCATTAAAGTCCGTCACATGGAAGACATGAGCATTCTTTGGCTCTGCAGCAATCTCCTCTAGTTCCTCCTTTAGTGCCTCCCCAATGCCCACAGCAAACATCCTGATGCCGGCTTTGGCAGCGGCCTTGGAGGGCTCCAGAACATAATCCTGGCTTCGGCCATCTGTGAGTAGAATGGCCACCCTCTGAATGCCTCTGGCTATGGGCCTTGCACCATTCCATTCTGTGAAGATGTTGCTGGTGGTGTAGCTGATAGCATCCCCAGTCATTGTATTCCCCCCCAGGTAGCGAATGTTACCGGCAGCTCGCTTGACATCTCCCAGGGTCCTGTGTTGCGCCAGGTTGAACTCAGTTGTGGGTCTATCACTGTAGCGAACCACAGCTACTCTTGTTTTGTCTGGTGCCACATCAAAAGATTCTACAAGGTTGGCCACCCATTGTCTGATCTTCTCAAAGTTCTCTTTTCCAACACTGGATGAGGTATCCAGGATAAATGCCAAGTCATAGTGGACATTTTTACACCCTAGAGTAGGTAGATACAATTGAATTTGATCACATACACACAATATAAGTCCAAGCACTGACTTTTCAAAGGAAATGCTCTCACCTGCCCTCTGTGCTGCCACTCTCTCACCAGAAAGAGTAAAGACCAAAGTGATCAAGACCAGGGTACACCTAAATCCCAGTCGCAGTTCCATCTTGGCTTTGGTTTGGCTCTGTTTTGTTTAACTTATTACCACCATCAAGTTGTCCAGTCTGTGGGAAGGTCAGTAGAAACATCAACACACCATAATTTAGCCAACTCTACACTTATTGTACATTGTAGATATACAACACAACTAAAAGACATTAAGAATCCAAACACTCTTGGCCAAACTGTCTCACACTTTTTTCACTGAAACAACAACAACAACAAAAAAAAACAAAAAACAATTTGCAGTTAGGGAACAGCAACAAGGAAACCAAAGTGGAAGAAATGGTTCCTGTAGTGGTGACTGCTGTAAGAGAAGCAGGCCTTATGCAATGACTGCTGGCACATCTTACCAAAGGATTAGTCAGAAGCTCATTTAAAATTGCATTAGGTAATTTATGCAGCATGAGTACTTGTCCTTTGGCGCTGCTAGAGTGAAATCTGTGCTGCTTTGATGCATCGGCATGTCCCATAGAAATCTTCAGTTTGTCTGTGCTGGTTTCATTTATGAGGCTGTTGTGCTTGGGTGGCACTGAGAGACATATAAATACAAAACTATTCTTGCACTCATTGTACACCAGCGGTTATGATGCCTGCCATTAGGACTGATAGATGACTGACCATAGCCATAACATGGGCTCATCCTGACTGAAACACTGTCACTGTGGGGGGTCACTGGGGAAAGTTGAGGACAGAGTTATGCACAACTTGGAAAGTAATAATGCATGTCCTGAACAGTTCCTTACCATCCTTTACCAACTTTCCATGCTCTGATTTTCTATTAAATTATGTAGTTAATGTATTTCCAGAAGTGAATGGCATCCAAACTTACAGGTTGTTGTCCAGACTGTGCCCAATGCCATATTTAAAGGAACAGTTAGACATTTCAGGAAGTCTGTAGTTGCTTTCTTGTTGTGAGGTAGGTGAGAAGACCACTATCAAATCTGTTAATCCAAAATGAAACGGGACTGAAGAGCTGGTTAGCGTAGCTTAGCATAAAGACTGGGAACAGGAGCAAACAAATAGCTTGACTTTGTCCAAACATAAAAATTTCTAAAGCTCATAGACATCTTGCACTCACCCAGAAGTAACTGTCCAAGGAATGGATGGGAATATGTTTTTGAAAGCAAAATAATTTTCTCCTTAATATACCCTTGAGTGAGATGTCAACACATATCTCATAAAATATTGTTTTTGTACAAGAAACAAATCATCATTAATAACCGAGTTTAGGCGTGGTGGTGGGTAGATTTTGTTACTGTTGGACAGTACTTGGTTAGTTTTCCCCCTGCTTATAGTGTTTATGCTAAGCTAACTGTTTCATCTCTGTACTGCCCCTTAATTTTTACTGGGCAAATGTGAGTGGTATCCATCTTGTGTCAATACGTAAATATCCTAAATGATCAAACTAATAATTTGATGGATAAAGTATGAATCAGAGCTAAGTTTAAAAATCCAGCTCAACTTAACTGTATTGCTATTAACTGATATGGACTGCGATTATTATTGTCCATTTGATGCTTGGAGTATTTCTCTTGTTTTAACAAAGCTTTGCTATCTTTGTAACATATTTGTAATTTGGGATCTAAAATTGGGTAAAAGTAGAATGAAGGAGTAATAAATGTAATTTATAGTTTGTATATGGTTCTAAGATTTTGAAAGAAAGTTATTGAAATATAAACTGATTCCAAGTAATGTTGTGGAGGGAGGTCATTTTAAAAACAGCAGCCTGTTGACTATATAGTTTGTGAAATAGAGAGTGCATTATTTACTGTGGGTAAAGCAAAGTGCTCTGTCTCGCTATCTGTCTCTCCACTGAGCTATTTCTGCTACTTGGTTTCACTGGTACTAATAATGAGGAATATAGGCACACTAACTGAATCACTCTAATTGCCTCAATTAGTGTGCATTTAAAACTTGAAAAATTCAGCCCAGCAAGACTTCAGTGGGGAAAAAAATCTCAGTGGCCTATGAAAGAACAAGGTATGGATTCATGTTCTTAATCCTCTTCACCCAAATTTGTACAGGCACATTTTAATTTGTGTTTCTTTCATCTCTGATTACTTTTAAATACACTGCATGGATCTCCCAAGGCGGGGTTGAGTTAATCCACAGTTTTAAAACCAGGTACAGTAACCAAGGTAAAGCTAAACAAGCTGGTTTTCCTCCATCAGTATCTGAACTTGGCTATGTGTCATCAGGACTGTTTCCACTTCCTCTCTCAATGGCAGACCTGGGACTGCAACATAGATGTGTATAACAGAAGCATCACGTTAATCATTCCCAAAATGTAAAAAACAGAACCATTTTTTCCCATGTGTAGCCCAAGAAGTAGAAGAGGGAAAAAAATTAACAGTTTACTGACATCTGATGGATAAAAACAAAAACTGTGGCAACAATTCAAAGATGCTAAAAAATAAGGTATTTAAGGTAAATAAGTCTTTTTAAAGGAAGACAGCAGTGACAGATTGATTTTAAAATGCAGGGGTATTGTTCTTACCTGGCCTATCACCCAGTCAACGTTGCTGAAGGTGTAAGTCTCTCCGCCTCCAGCACTGACACCCAGAATCAGCAGTGGGGCAGCATCATTAGCATGTGATAATAATCCAGAATATCTCTTCTGCAGGTGCCAGAAATCAAGATGGGATTATCATAAAATCCAAGGCGACAGTCCAGGGTTGTTAAAGAATGAGTTAAGGTGAGGTTCAGCAACCTTGTGGATGGGAGGACAGACTGTGAAGGAACTGCATGGGGGGAAGTGTAGGGTTTCACTCACGGATAGGATGGCTTCTGCTCTCCTGGACTGGGCTGTGCTCACACATAAAAAAGGCAGGGAGGTACAGCCAATTATAGACCCAAATTTCTGGATATTTTTATACTTTTTTCCTCTCTTCTTTATGGCTCCACCCAACAAGCTTTTTCGCAACCGCCTCAACTGTCCAGCCTTTGCCGCTGTGATAGCCACAGCGGAACCGCCCTGGTGCTGGTGATGGGCCGGGTCCTGTTGGCTTCAGCTAGCCACACACTGAAGAAAGGCTGTATTTATGTTGGGGAAATGATTACAGAACACTTGTATTTGTAACTTTGTGTGAAAGGTCCTTGCACTGATTCTGTCATCTATGTTACTCATGTCAGACTGCACAGCTTTCTTTAAAAAAAAACAACACACACAATAGAAACCATATAAAATATATATGTATTTTTCCTGTTGCTTAGTCATAATAGGCCTTTATTTCCATCCCCCTCCCCATATTATTCCTACTGCATATCCTACTGATAGAACATTCAGTGCTGTTTGCCATGTCAGTTTAGTGTGAGAAGTACACACCACTAACTGAGAGGAGCCCAGTTAAATGGCCAGTATCATTGGTTGTAAATACGTACGTTTTTATTGACAATAATGATGAGCTTGGAGAGGGCCGGGTGCTGGTAGAGGTGTAGAGCTGACAAGGTGGGTGACTGGCTCTGGCATTACTTGGGTGCAGTGACAAGGCACAGTGACAGTAGACAAAGTCACTGAGGAAAGAAAGCACTTCTTCTTCCACAGGCAGGAGTCCTGGCTCAGTAGCAGAATCCAGAGAGGCAGATACTAAAACTCATTGACTACATACTTGGGTGCAGTGACAAGGCACAGTGACAGTAGACAAAGTCACTGAGGAAAGAAAGCACTTCTTCTTCCACAGGCAGGAGTCCTGGCTCAGTAGCAGAATCCAGAGAGGCAGATACTAAAACTCATTGACTACAGGGGCAAGGCAAGGTTCTGGTCCAGTTACATAAAGGCACAAGAGATGCAGGTACAGAATGGTTAGAGAGTCAAGCACACCGCCTGCACAATCTGGCAGCTTCTCTGCAAGATGAAGCTGCTTATACGAGCGTGTG
>NW_018128034.1:477200-483872 GCF_001952655.1 Monopterus albus
CGGGATATTTTTATACTTTTTTCCTCTCTTCTTTATGGCTCCACCCAACAAGCTTTTTGGCAACCGCCTCAACTGTCCAGCCTTTGCCGCTGTGATAGCCACAGCGGAACCGCCCTGGTGCTGGTGATGGGCCGGGTCCTGTTGGCTTCAGCTAGCCACACACTGAAGAAAGGCTGTATTTATGTTGGGGAAATGATTACAGAACACTTGTATTTGTAACTTTGTGTGAAAGGTCCTTGCACTGATTCTGTCATCTATGTTACTCATGTCAGACTGCACAGCTTTCTTTAAAAAAAAACAACACACACAATAGAAACCATATAAAATATATATGTATTTTTCCTGTTGCTTAGTCATAATAGGCCTTTATTTCCATCCCCCTCCCCATATTATTCCTACTGCATATCCTACTGATAGAACATTCAGTGCTGTTTGCCATGTCAGTTTAGTGTGAGAAGTACACACCACTAACTGAGAGGAGCCCAGTTAAATGGCCAGTATCATTGGTTGTAAATACGTACGTTTTTATTGACAATAATGATGAGCTTGGAGAGGGCCGGGTGCTGGTAGAGGTGTAGAGCTGACAAGGTGGGTGACTGGCTCTGGCATTACTTGGGTGCAGTGACAAGGCACAGTGACAGTAGACAAAGTCACTGAGGAAAGAAAGCACTTCTTCTTCCACAGGCAGGAGTCCTGGCTCAGTAGCAGAATCCAGAGAGGCAGATACTAAAACTCATTCCTCACACAAGAGATGCAGGTACAGAATGGTTAGAGAGTCAAGCACACTGCCTGCACAATCTGGCAGCTTCTCTGCAAGATGAAGCTGCTTATAAGAGCGTATGCACAGGTGTTGTCAGTCGGCACAGGTGAGGGTGATTGGTGTGATGAAGTAAAGTGACCAGGAGTGAGAGTAGGGTGGAAGGAAGTGCCAAATAAAGAGAGACGGTTACCGGAAGTGGAGCTGGAGCTCATGACATGCCAAGCTGCCTGTCTATGTGTTTTGATGAGAGACACACATTCAGATAATGACTGTGATTTACATCCATTGTACACTGACATCTTTATCATATGTGGTCATGCTCCCTTGAGAGGAAAGGAAGCTGCAGTGAAACACAGGAGCTCTGTCTCTGCCTGCATCACACATCCCACCTAGCAGACATTCTGTTTTTTCTTCTCCAAAATCTCATGCAACACAAGTCTCATGTTGGCAGCTTGGATGAACTTTTCTCTTTTAAGTGCTCCTACAGCTGTCACCAAGTGCTTTAGTTGCATTAGGAAATACATACAAATCTGCTGTTGAGCTGTCAAGTCACCAAAATGCTCTAAAACAGTGTCAATATTTGAATGTTATGGACAACAAACAAGATGGCCATTACAACTAGGTCTGTTTACAGTGCCTTTGTAGCCAGGGAAAGTGAGCACAGGCCAGGCTATGGATAGGTTCAGTATTAAGTGGAATGGAAGTGGGCTGATGGTTCAGGCCAGATGCATGGGTGGATGCAGATGTTTAGGATGAGAGTTGAAGAGTAAAAACTTGAAGTTTGGAGAAGAGGACTTGTCTTTGAATCTTTTATTCTTTGCAAAGAGGAGCATACAAATGAATGTTAGACACTACGGTCTCAGTCAAAACTCAAAAATCAGACAGTGTCTGTGCATGTTTGTAATCACATTTCAGACAGAAAAGCGATAAGTGTGCAGAAATAGGAAGCTGGTTGCAACTGGAGGTCACACTCATGTCTTAACTCTTCACAAGGAAATCATACTTTTTCTGCATAGCAACACAGACATCACTTCCAGCTGACTTGAACTCCTGACACACAAGTTTTAGGAACCTGAAAGTACATGCAAAGGGTAGTGGAAAACATCACCATATACGGAACTATCATTCTACTTCTAATTATTACTGCTTCTAAATATTCAATGGAAAATTAACACTACACACATTATGAGTGACGGTGTTAGTCTGAGGAAGCTTCTGCCGCCTTATGTGAGAGGACTAAGGAGGTGACCAGCATGTAGGCTGAGAGGCTGCTAGCACCATGTAGTGTTGGAGAAAGCCATCTGTCATCAGACTGACAGCCGGCTTTCAAGCTCCCACATCAGAAAGAGGTTCATCTTCTGCCAAAATATGTTCAAATATTATTGTGTTAATGAGTGGTGAAGCAGAACAAACCCAGAGCTGCACTCATTTTTACATATTAGTGAAAATATACTAACAAAAATAGATCATTGTAACCTATAACCTTAGCCCTGTTATGAATTCAGGTTGACTGCAATTGTTGGTTGGCGCAAGCTTCAAATTTTTCAAAACCAAATTTTTAAGTCTACAGAAAGTGATGGATTATGTTCTTAATATAAATTTTTTGTAGAGTTTTCCTGTAGTTAAGAGAACACACAAATAAATACCATGTTTCAGAAGGATTGCTGGAAAAAGGCAACAGAAACAAAGCCCAGAGGAACAGAGGCAGCGTCTTGCTGATTTTGCTTCTGTGTTACCACACAGGTGCACATGGCCTGTGTTCTGGTCTGATACTCCTGAGTGAAGGACTGAGAGGAAACTCATTCTCAACATGTTCGGCCTCTTAAGGGAAGCAAAGTTTAGTAAAGTAAGGAAAAACACAGAGAAGGAAAGTTATTCTGCACTGTTTGCATCAAGACAAAACAAAGCTAACAAATATGGTCTTTGAGTCATAACCGTGGTCTCACTTTTTAGGGCAAACACACCATTCAAAGGTAAATTGATGACTAAACCAGGCAGTGTATAGTGCCATCGGCAGTGGGATCATAAAGACATATTTTAGGCTGAGTTACATTATATTGCTAATGTTACCTTTTCTGGCTAACATCCAAAGGTCAAATCAAGAAACATTCAAAGAAGACTTTGAACATCCGCCAAGTACAGAGCATTACAGGGTCATCAAGCAGTAAAAACTTGGCTACTGCAGCTTTTTGAAAAGCAAACTCACTAATATTTATCATCTCCTAGTCTTATAAGTGGAAAACCAGAACTACTACAAAAAGATCCATTAAAGTAGAGCTATTGGTTTGGATACCTCACAAACAGATTTAGACAGAAATTAACATGGGCTATTCGGGAGATAAAACATTTGGGTCATATGTTTAATATGTATTTTACACATACAGTATATTATACATGACAGTATTTACAGATATATGCAGGATTCAACTAATGAAGGATTTCTTTAGTTATTATATACTGTAATAGTGCATGTCTAGTTTCTTTAAAATATGCACATATAAATAATGCTGTGGAGGAACTTACTGAACAACCTTCACAATAGAAAGACTTCTACAAAACCTAAAACGTCCTACAGCTTATTCAATTCAACAAATCAAAACTTATTTAAAATGTGTACAGAACATGGGATCTTAATAAACAGGCCTATGATTTTGGAAAAAAAATACTAAAAATCCATTTCTGTCCACTACCAATAAATTGTTACAATTCATGGCTCTCCACTGATCAGTTCTTGAAATGCACAACTCAAGAGGATATCTTGATGTGTATCTTTTGGGCCTGTATTTGCAACACTAAATTTGCTTTATTTGCTTCTGTTGTGTGTAATTAGAAAGAACTAAACTAGCTTTCCAGTTTGTGCTTGATCCATTTTAGCAGTTATGCAGTTGTGCTTTTTCCATATATGCATACAGTATAGACTGAATATATCATGAAGGTCATGGAGGAAATTACATTATATGGTTGATGTGTTTATTAAGCTGTTTCTAGTGGGTGTCCTCATCTTTAAGTCTGACATCAAGTTGCAAAAGTGAAAGATCCAGTTTGATTACAGTTGGAGACGTTCTAGAGGGACTACATCATGATGCTTTGTGATCAAAGCGTTTTTCCTCTTTAATCTCTTGTCATGGGCATGTTCAGTGCTTTCACCTTCAGCTGACTTCCAGTTCAGCATGCATTGTGCACATTTCTGACTGAAGTCCTCTTGATGGCTCTTCCTGACACTTCTATACTCCCAGGTGGCTGCAGGAGGATCTTTGATGCCTTTTCCAGCATGCAGCTGCCCTGTCTGAACCCTCTCCGCCCGCTGCCTTTTGCTTTGGACACACTGGGCCAGTTTGCCTTCTTCTGCAGATAATCCCCCTGTTGATGTGTGTGAACTGCACTGATCCTGTTCTAGGCATTGTGCTCTGCTGAGCCTCAGCGGTCTCCTGCCCCTCTGCTGCTGGAGGGTGCTGTGGTTCTGACATGCTACCTCTTTGCTGCAAATGGCCTGATTTTTAACACAGGGAGAAATTAATGTGGGGATGGGTTTGCTGTGCAGAGGAGTTGGAATACCTCGCCACACCACATGTTCCAGATGTCTGTCCCGATTCTGCTCTATGGGGTTGGAGCATGCTAGTTCAGGCCTTGAGAATCTGCTTTGTTGCTGGACTTTGAGTGGCTCAGTTGAAGCTGAAGGGCATGGTGCTGCTTTCATCAGTCTCTGTTTCACACAGGAATTCACCTTCCTTGTTTGGGGTTCATTCAGTGTCTCATTTGCCTTGCAAGAAGGAGGTTTGGCCTCTGTTTTTGCCTCTGAGCCTCCCTCACATCCTCTGGCAGCTCCAGTGGGGCAAGCTTCACAGGGCACCTGACGGGTTGATTCTCAGCCTCCCTCTCTAGGTCAGGTCTAGGTTTGCCCTTTGCTGTGCCCTCCTGGGTCAGCGGGGAGACTGTAAGCCGACTCGTTGCCTCTTTTCCATGTGTCACTGACAGATGGAGACCAGGTGCTTTTGAATTGCAGCCACTTTTAGCTGCTAGTCTGAGGTTTTGATCATTCAGATGCAGCATGTTATTTTTATCATGGATGGAAGATAATACCGTCTGAACAAAACAGATATCATTAACTCATATTAGTCTTACTACTGAAACAATAATTTAGCCACTGTTACTACTAAGAATCTTTCTTTCTCAAAATACTTGAAACAATAATGACATTTATCCAATTAATAACTAATTAATTGCTATAATGTTGTTAATGGTTTATTAATTATGTTTTTGGCTGTAACTCAGGAAAGGAAATAAAACCCTTTTGTTGTTTTTTAAACTCCACCTGGACCCGCAGTTATATTGTAAAGGTCTATTACTCAATTACTCATTACTCAATGGTTATTTCACTACAGTCATTGAGTTATTTTGGACCAAATGCTTTGTATCACTTTTCTAGAACAGTGGTTCCTATTAGAAGGCTGGAAACACTGCAAAGACTCATGAAATGACTGCCTGTGAATGAAAAATCAACAGTATTTTCTTCTGAAATACAGTAGACCCTCTGGGTCTCTAAAATTACATAAATGTAATATTCTAAAAAATGAAAATCTCTTTCATTAAACTGCTCACAACTAAAGACATGTAACCTACTGTATGTCAAGGGGTGAGAAGGGGATGCTACTTCTAGGGCTGCAACTAATGCTCAATTTAAAATGATTTTCTTGATTTATTACTTAATCATTTAATCATTTCAAAAACTGTAACAAATGGGATTCACAACTGGAACAACTGGAACCAGAAAATGGCTGGAAACATTACTGAAACAATTAAGAAAATATCAAAATAGTCTCTTATTAATTCTTTGTCAGTCAGCTAACCGATTAAATAATTGTTGCAGCTTTAATTACTTGCTTTTAAAGGGTCACAGGCAAAGAAGTTTCAAAGTGTTCTACAGTTTATGTAGACACTCAGGGTTGTGGAGTATTGGAAAGCTGGTTATGACAAATCAAAAAAGTGCATATAAAGACAAAACAAGTCATGCTGGACACTAGCCAAAGGGATTTAACCACCTAACAGAACACACTAAACACTGCATACTGTAATGCATTATAATATAAAGTAGCTGATGAGATTAGTGCGCACACTGTATTACAACCATGTTTCCTTTAACTTTTGCATTTACTGTCACTAAAACTGCTTTCACTCTTGTCAAATCCCAGTCATAAACCGTAAAGGTCTCGTTAATAGGTTTGGTCATATGCTGCAGTATACTCACAGGTCTGACAAAAATCTCATGCTTGAATTATTGTTGAACCATATCTTGCTGCGCAGCAGAACGATCTTGTTGTTGTCCCTGTGTTTGTTCGGTCCGTACCACCTGGCCACAGGCAATGACGCTGTAGTTTAGCAGCCTTAATGTAATTAAGCAGATTAGGGTCACAGTGCAGCGCAGTGATCTCTAATGATCTCCAGCTTAGTGGCAGTCAGTGTACACTGTCACGGCAGGCCCTTGTTGACAAGAGTTTGTTTAAATTCTCCTGAGTAGGATTTTATATTACTACAAAATGAGTGGCAAGTTTCTGCTCAGATGATGTTGAAGAGGCCAAATGTAGCAGGAATCTTGTGTTCTCCTGGTCACTAGATGGTGCCACAGTCCTCCTTTGCATATTAGCATCAACAGTGGAGATTTGTGGCTTCGTGGTCATTATGTGTTGAGCCAACCGTCAAGGACCTGCTAGAGAACAGCACAATAGAGAAGTTTTTTAAACCTGATCTTTTATGAGAACAGTCTGTATGAGTGGTCTTAACATTTTATTATAATATGTAACCTGCAATGACAAATCTAAACTGTGTGTGACTTAAACAGCTGTCTTTGAGATTATGCTTCACTAAATGTACACCGATCAGCCATAACATTATGACCACCTGCCTAATACTGTTTA
>NW_018128034.1:484244-499468 GCF_001952655.1 Monopterus albus
AACACCCACCAAGACCTGCAGTGTGGGAGATGCTCTGACCCAGTCATCTCACCATCACACTCTGGCTGTTGTCAAAGTCACTCAGATCCTTACACTTGCCCATTTCTCCTGCTTCCAACACATCAACTTTGAGGACTGAATGTTCACTTGTTGCCTAATATACCCCACACACTGACAGGTGCCACTGTAACAGATAGTCAGTGTTATTCACTTCACCTGACAGTGGTCATAATGTTATGGCTGATTGGTGTACTTATGTGTGTGAGGGGCTTGAAGTGTACAAAAACACAAGGGGTCCGGGGTGACGCACTCATCTCAGAGTCAGTGTGAACTGATACAGCAGGTAGAAGGAAATTAAATCTGTTCTGAGACAGGTGGTAAAATGCATCTAAAAATGCTTTCTGTGTGAACTGGCCTTTTTTCCTGCTCCATGAAACCGTGTATGAATTCTAGGCACACTTCCTGGTTATTCATTGCAGTGAACCAGTAGCATGTTAGTGTAAATAGCGGGTGTCTTCTTCCTTTGTTGGCACTTTTTGATGTGGTAACACATCTTATCACATCTTAAACAGAATAGTGTTTCATCTAGCTTCTAATAGCCTATTGATGGATGAGAGGAGAGTGTGGCTTCAGATAGCAGTAACAAACATTTGTTAACTGTTAAAATGTTCAAGTTTAGGGCCAACAATCAAACTAAACAAAATTTGCGATTTAAACAACATTCATTTAGTGAATGGAATAACAAGATCTCTCCCCCATAAGAGGTGTTAAGTATATGTACAAACAAGTCTTGAAGGAAACTGAACTAAATCACCACTGTTTGTGATCAAATCAGTAGCTTTTAGCAGTGTACCAACCGAGCACATTGTAGTCAGATCATCGGTAAAGTTCCTCTTTCAAGACATATTAAAAGCTAATGAAAGCCACAGAAACTGTCATAATCTCATAACTATGTTGTGAATGATAGTTTGTAATTATGGAGTAGGGTGTTGCCAGAACTGAAACCTACTTGCTGTTCATACAAGGCAGTGCAGAAATTCAGTATTGATTTGCCCCTTAATGAAAATATTCCCACTGACATTGCAAAAATACTATGATGTGAGTGTCTGCAGTAACAAAGTGCCAGTACAGTGTTAAGGCAATAATTATTTCTAACCAATCATTTGCAGATTAGAAATGAGTCTCATTTTTTTTGTATTTCAAGGCAGAGGGATGCAAATTTTTCCTGCGATGGATGAGACTCATTTTAATGTTAGTTTGTGCCTCCTCCATTTTTCATCATGCAGACAGACTCAGTCATCACTAAACATCTCCTCTTCTTTGCTGTCTCATTCTGTTGCCTTGGGCCCCCGAAAAGCAGCTTGTCAACACCTGCTTATTGCGCAGCTTCATCATATCATTGGTACGGTGGAGATGGTCCCACTGCCCAGCAGCTTGGCTCTGCTTACATGATCATTTAAGATGCAAAATTACAGGCTTAACGCCAAGAGAAGGCCTTAACACCCCTTTGCCACTGTTCTTATTGTGTCGCCCTCAGCGTTGCCTGACATTCATGGCGGACAGTATAATTAATGCAGTGTGGGAAGGGATAAAAAGGGATGTTGCCTCCTCATTCTCCCACCTACTGAACATCCAGCTGCACTACACTCAGAAAGAAGACGCAAAGATCAGCAAAGATCTTTTATCAGTCAAAATTTGCCAGATTTTGTGTCATTTAATGAGCTTTAAAGGTGGCAGGAAGCTGATTCAGACATAGCGAGGCTAGCTTTTCACCAAAGTGCAGGCATAGTGTAAGCTACAATAAGCAACTGCTGGAGGTAACTTCATATTTAAAGTACACACATGAGTCTCATCTCGCTCTCTGCAAGAACGCAAAAAAAAAAATCACCAATATATGAAATTATTTCTTGAAATATTGTAAAACCGCATTTGACTTGATAAAAATCTTGCAATCTTGAGAAAAATTGTACCTTTTGGTTTTTAAATGAAACAAACCCAAAAGGTACGTTTAATTAACTTAATTTGAGAAGCCGGCTTACAGCGCAATTAGAAATCCATGAAAATGTTGTTTTAATTCATTTGTAATATTATAACTCCAAGCCTTCCTGTGTTTTACAATAAAAAACTCTTCAGTAAATTTGTGAAGTCAAAAGATTAGTCGCCAGTGGAGCAGTTGCTGATGTTAGGCAGTTACAGAAAGACAAAGGTTTTCAGAAGGAGGCTCATCATTTTTATTCAAGTGTGTTATGGCTTCACCCAGGCCCTGTAACCCAGTGAGTCCTTCACACCAAATCATGCACACACACACACTAAAAATAAAATAAAATAAAATAAAATGAAGAAAGACATACAAAAAACAGACAAGAAAGCATAAAATGTTCATTTCACTGTGAACAATTTTCAGCAATCTATTCTCTGTGTGTTGAAAATAGAGGGGACCCATATTGGAGTGTACTGTACAGACATCCATTTCAGAATTGTGACAGAAGATGTCAGTGGGTTCAACAGGACTGTCAAACCACATGGATGCCAACGAGATGGAATATAATCTTCTGTAAAGAATATGATACTCTGTATTATTTGTTCATCAGATCTACAGAAGAATCTATTGCAAAGGATATTTCATAAAGTTAAGGAACACAGCCTTTTTGTTATATTGTATTACACAGATAATAGTGCAATTTGTCTCTTTGTCCCTGTCATAGGAAAACATGGCACTGCTGACAGAGAAATGGCCTCCACATACTGCCACATGCAGTAAATGACGCCTGGAAGCCAAGCACGGCTACGTACAAAATGCAGAAAATCGACAGCCAGTAACCATAAGACTTCAATTCACCTTTGGGTTTTTTGATGCCACATGGCAGGGAAACAAGAAGAGAAAACAAAATGTCACACTGTTTGTCTGTTGAGGGCGATGATGTGTGTGGCGGCTGCTCTGCACCATCTGTGTTACAGAGAAACATTCCGTCGAGGGCCATCAGCATGACACGTGGTGCGATGGCAGACAAATCTGAGTAATATGTGGGTTTGTGGGAGGGTTATGAAAAACGACCTGACTTGCAGCTCATGAACAGCAAATGAGTTCATTTGTTTGCTGCTTCTTTTAAAACAAATCCATTATGGCTGATACATTTCCCAAAATGTTGCTTGAAAAAGTTTGGCTGTTAAGTGGAAGGAAGGCAACAGCAACTGCCTTCAGCCACAGTTCCTGTATTATGAGGAGATATTCTCCCGGCCCCCTTGGTGTCGGAGGTGTTTAAATGATAATTCTACTCATTTTCATACTTATGACCATCACTGCTAATAGATACAGTAATGCTGTATTCGTTAAAGTAATAGCTGAGATCTGGGAATAAGGCAACATTAGCACAGCAGAGTCCAGTGAGGCAGGAAATGAACAGCCAGATGATAAACCAGCCAGCGGTTTAACCAGATTATTTAAACAGCTATTTTTTGGAAGTCAAGCCAAAAGGGCAAGCGCCAAAACTGTTGGAACTGAAACACTGTGGCGTGCTTAACAAGGTCAGATTTTTAACTTTAGTCACCAGTTACACTTCAAGACCAGATTAATACAAAAGTTATAGTCTAATCATTAGACCTTATTGACCTCAGGCTACCCAGCAGTATGTAAAGTGCTTCAAATTATAAGCATATAAGCCTGATTAAATGAGTTCCCCCTTTACCAGCTGCAACATTAAACATGTATAATGTACACAATAATGTATCAGCAATTATAATTCAATAACGTGCATTACATTAATGTTAAATGTGCTTCTCTGCATAATAGGTAATTTAGTACTTTAAGTATGTTTTGATAATAATACGTCATACTTTAACTTAGTTGGCCATTTTTTATATTAACAATTTTTTCAACACTTCCCATACAGACACTACAATCACCAACTACAATCACAATGAACTGTGAGTACAGGTAAATCATTGTTGGTTTTAGCATGGGGAGTGTTTAAAATACTATTCATATAGAAAATGACTGTCCTTATCCTTTACGTAACATTTTGGATGTAGGACTTTTACTTGTAGTATTTTTACACTGTGTTATTGCTACTGTATTTTTATTTAGGTAAGGGACCACAGTACGTCGTCCACCACTGCAAATATTAACCAACATATTAAATATTAGTCCAAAAAGTTGATCTGTAAATGGTCATAAATGTTTACAACAAAAGCAAAAGCTATGATATATCCATTGTATGCTACTTGTCCAGAACCAGACAAAATAAGCATCTAGCTAGCAAAGGAGCCGAACATCGTTCTCAGGATTTGGCAGAGACCAAAAACAATGGAAAAGGAAGTTTGCTGATACATTATTCCAAATAAAATGTGATGTTGCTGTGTCTGCTATACACAGGCATGTCAGCCACAACTACTCACTAAGGTGATAGATAATATGTCATTGTTGTGTTTTTAGCTTGTTCTGCTGCGACTTTAACAACAAGTGTATGAGCAGGGTATTTTCTTTTTTTTTTAGTAAATGTTACTCAAACAAACACATTGGTTGGGGACTAATCCACACAGGTGGGGTGATACACAAAATAAAATACAGTGCCCCTCATAATACAAGATGCCAGCTGTGCTTTCAACAGCTCTTGGATAAAAATGGAGCTCTGTGGAACAGAGGAATAAGATCTATCAATCTTTGGCTATACACACATGCTCATTAGTAGCATTAATTTACTGTGGGTTTCGTGGGATTTGATGAAATATTGCCAGACTTATCCTTTAAACCTGTCTACTCTGACTGCTTACCGTTGTTGCACCATCTGACTTCTCCCACCTTGCCGATTCTTCCAAATCTCAACAATTACCTCTGTGAGTTCTGTGTTATTATTACCAATTAAACTGATGGCCAAAACTATGAAAATAAACTGGAATTATCTTCGAAGCCATTATAGGATGATTATGCCTGTCAAAGGTAAGGAAATGGATGAATCTGCTTTGCGGCGGGGTATGTTTGTGATTCTATGTAAGACCAGGAGTTGATTCTTTTTTAGCTCCCTGTGTGAACATGGCTTCGAACTGTCTATACATTAACCACATCTGCCAGAATTCCAGAAGCTTCCAACTGGTTTGCTAAAGCACAAACAGACCACAGCCATGATACTCCAATGTGCCCACTTTAACAAAAACACTTTTTCATCAAGGCACATATGTTAATGTGGAAAAATACATATGCATCTTAGCCATGAAAAGGCCTTTGTATTCCAAAGGTTGTTATAAACATATTGTACAAGATATTTCGATAAGCAGGTATAGTTCCAATAACGAAACAATGCTTTTACTGCTTATCTCGGACTCCATGCCTGGTTACATTGATCGTCACTGAATAGGATGCATGGCATTTTACCTTTTACCCAGACAGAGTGGCAATCACCTCGTGAGGCATGCGCAGATACACGGGGAATTAAGAGAAGCCTGTTGAACATGATAGACTGCAAAGAATACTGAAGGGAACACTTGTTGAAAGTTAAGGTTTGTTATGTTGGTGAAAGAATTGTTGGGTTTTGTAGCTATTTGTACACTTTGAAAGATAGAATTCACTCAGAGAGTAAAATGCTATAGATCTCATCAGAGGGTATAAAAAAATCCCCACTTTGCTCTATTCTTAACAGGCAATAAATACTTAAACATACATTTTATTATTAAATATTAGTCATGCTGAGCTTTTAATCCTGCCTAATTTAGTAGTTCAGTGTAAGAGAAATTTTTGGCACCTGCCACTGGACCGGCTATAACAGAAAATACAGCTTGGGCTTAAAAACAGGTCTGTAATCAAAATAAACATTCAGAATTGCTCAAATATTTTCCAGCTCTTTGGCATTCTCACACGATGCCTATTATGCAGACTCTCTCCGGGTGAACACATCTGCTTCAGAACCTGCACGGGCCTTAGTGAGATGATACATCTCAATCACATTTTTTTGGGAAATTCATTCATATTATTTAGAAATGAGGGGTTGATATATACATTGTGTTGTTTAGCCGATAATGCTTGCACTTCTGGGATTGTGTTTGATATAGGAGCAAACCAACAAAAAAGGGTGATTCATTCAAACCTGAGAGCAAACCTTATTATTTGTTTGAATGGAAAGTTAGAAAGCAGGTAAATAAAGGCTTTTCCCTTAGGAACTGCTGGGCTTTGGCAAAACAAATATCTCATATTGTTAATCATTCTTGAGACTATTTACCATTAAAATGCTTTTAAAGATATTATGAAATTATTTCCCCATTCATCTTACAAAGTTCATGCGCTTATTAGATCTTTCAAACATACAGAAATCCTCCCTATCCTAGTTCTTCCTCTGAGAATTTACAGAATTGAAAGGATCACACTGATGTTAAGTGTTTCTTATCAGCTGTCCCCTCACATTAAGTCACACTCACTGTTTCAGCACATTCCATGTTTATCAGGTTGTTTCCCGATTAGCTCCAAAGTGCATCCAAACCTCAAGAGTTGTCAGTTTAGTCAGTATGCTTCCCCACTAACACAGACAGTTTTGCTGTTAAACCTGGCGCAGGGTCAGCTGCTACAGTCGTATACTATACAGGGCTTTGGTCCTTTAATTCAAATTTACATAGCCAATAGATTCATCTGGAGTCATTTAATTTCACTTTAGTAGCTGTAGGTTAAAGGAAGAATCCATCTTCAGATCCTCTTTCACTGCTACTGGATATGTCATCAGTCTGTGATGACACTGAAGTGACATCAGAGTCATTTGATAATTTTCCAAGTACCTGTAAATTCACATTCCTCAGCCTGACTCATCAGCTCAGACACAATAGTCCTGGACAGTATTTCCCATAATGCTTCAGTTTATGGCTATACATCGTGAGGGATAACCTACTACTCAGCCTGTGAAAACAGGTATTCAGTTTGTCAGTATGAGCTTTAAATTTAGAATTTAATTAATTGGATTAGATTTTAATGCAAATCCTGCATTAAAAACCCAAGGTGACTTGCATCATGGGAATTGTAGGATCCAGAGTCAGGTATGTCAGCCTCTACTGCATCAGTTTTGACTTTTTTATTAGCAGATCTCCTGTGCATTCCCAATTATAAGCAATATTAAATCACCCAGTTACCTCTTTGTGACATACCTATGGCTGCATTCTGGTCTGTTAAGGTGACTATAAATAAAGAAGCTGGTCTCTCTTCCACTTTAACAGTGGAGTGATCGCTGTATGATTACTGAATATTAGTGTAAACCAGTCTGTGTGAAGAGGAGCCAGTGCACTTGAGCTGAATTGATTCCATATATCAGTGGGAGAAAAACATGCATCCAGCTAATAATACAAATTAAAGAGTTGGCATATTAACAGTGCTGTTCAGAAGGCTGGATTTTCCTTTAGGTCAGTCTGAACAATCCATTGTAAAAAAGACTCCAGGAGAAATTAAAGCCTTTGTAATCATATCTGAGTTCTAGATCAGTGGGGAATAGCAATAACAGCAGCATGATCCTTTGAATCCAAAACAAACAGACACCCGTCATATGGCTAAACAGGCTAAACAAGGTCACAAAACCATGGCACATTCATTAAACGACATCTAATGCACATGCTAATATTGGTGATAACATTTTGGCTTTGTGTGTGATGAAACCATTGGAATAAATGATTGCTTTCTGAAAACAATACCTGATGATTAAGTCATTTTAAATTCTGCAGTGAGGCAATGAAATAGCACATAACGGTACCGTAAAAGTTTCCCCAAGTTGAGGTTTAACAAGTATACTCCCTTTTGAAAAATAACATTTCCGTAAGTGTGCATTATTTGGTATGTAACCAAAGGTAATATATCAATTTTGAACTGTAAATCTGTAAGGAAGGTCTTGTAGTTAGTTTAGTGTTTTAAATGAAGCAATCTTTTGAAAAAATAGACATCCATGCTTCATGCTCTTCATCCCATAGTGTCCACGCATGCTGCTCTGCACAGTGTTCTTCCTCTGTTCCCCAGAATACTTTTTATATTACATACAACCAAACGAGGAAAAAAGTGCTTAAATAAGATTTCTAAGGAGCAGCACTGGAAATGTTTGACCTTGTGTATAAAACGTGGATACTCATTTGTCCTGTGTGTTACGGTTTAGATAGATTTCCTTCTCCTCATAAGCTGGTGACTGTCTGTGAAACTGTGAAGGCCCGGAGACACCGAGCTGATGGGTGAAGGGAAGAAGCTGTTTTTCAAGGTGCTGGGTGAGATTTCCTCAATCCTGTAGGAAACTGAGTGAAAGTACTGATTGGGATTCAGCTGCGAACTGAATGAGTTCTGATGAGAGAAGGCACAGCCTCCCATCCCTCCCCCAGAGCTGCCGAAGTCACGCGAGTGGTAGTGCATACAGGAGCAGACTGTCTGCAAATCAGTCACCTCTGCTCGGTACGCCTCGTGTCGCTGCCGGCTGTGCTGCAGCGACTCATCCTGGATGTGGATGATCATGCTGTTCCGGTTTCCGGCGAGCGAGGCCCGTTCTTCTGCGTCCCGCCGCTCATCCTCACTGTTCATAGTAAGGAAACGGAGTACCACCAGGTTGAGGAAGGCCCCGATGACCGTCAGGCCCACCAGGATATACATAAAGCTAAAGGCCACATACAGGGGCTTCTTCTGAAGGGCCCGGTTCTTTTGGAGGGCTACAAAGTCCCCAAAGCCTATAGTTGTTAATGTTATGAAGCAGTAGTAGTAGGACTGGAAAAAGCTCCAGTCCTCATAATGGGAGAAGGCGGCGGCCCCAATGCACAGTGTGCCGATGCAGGAGAAGAAGCCAACGGTCACCATGTTCTCCATGGACACGTCAGTGATGCTCATGCCACAGCACTTCTTGATACGCTTCAAGAGGTACTTGACAAAAGTGTTCATCCTCTCGCCCAGACTTTGGAACATGACAAGAGTCAAAGGGATTCCGAGAACAGCATAAAACATGCAGAAGGCCTTCCCTGCATCAGTCCCAGGTGCTGCATGCCCATAACCTGAGAAAAGAGAAGACGAACAGCAAAAGTCAGTGATGCAGAAAGACGTCAACAAAGAGCTGGGTGCTTGTGAAGGGACAGTGGCATCATAGGCCATAACCGCCTCTCAAAAAGCCTCATATCAGCTCTTGTTTATAAACATGACCGAGCAAGAAATCTGTCTAAAAGTCTGCAAGTGTTGCCAAAATGCCTATTGAATAGGTGCATGCCGCAGAAATGTCTCCGCTCATTAATCTTTTTTGGGCTCAAAGATTATGGCGAGAGGGGTGTCCAATTAGTCAGAAGTTTCAGCGAAGTTTGGAGGAGGGACTGGAAAGGACTTGTGGGAGCCAGTGAAGCTTTTAGCTTAATTAAACTTTATCTTTAGACCACAAGCTGCTGACTCACACACAAACAGACTTTTAAAAATCAATTGGTGGGGCTTACAATAGGACTAATAAGCTATATGTTTTTCAATTTTCAAATGCAGTATAAATGATTCTATGTGCTTTACTGGATATTTACATGATTACTTCATGGATTGCAATATGAATGAAGCCTACTGCTGTTGAATATGCAGGGCTGAAAAAGAGTATCTTATTGATTATCTCTCCTCTACCACAGCCCATAGCTGAGTGCATTAAACACCAAACTCATAGCCAAGAAACACCCACCATCACTTGGCATGTGTATCACTTCAGCGACCTTCCAAATGGAGAGATAATATTTTTGGTGTACTGTACAGCATTTTTGTTCATTTATATTAGATATCTTCTGAGCAAATCCTGTGTTTTGCACTTTCAAATATTGACTCCATGTTTTCCCATATGGCTTTCAACCCACTCGAGCATGTGTTTAGTTATGTACTTAAAAAAAATCAACTCTATCGGTCTGATTTTAAGTAAAAATTGTGGCACCTATATTTGCATGTACATGTTATATTATTGGCCAATGCCCATCATGAATAAATATTCATAAATATCATAAAAGAGGTGATATCACAACGCCAGATCATTATATTTTGAAGTGTTCTTCTATATCAGAGTAACCCAGTGATAGTTTTCTGTACATCTATAAGTGCAAAATGCTAATTAGGCATACTTTTAATGATACCAGTTTGCCTACATTAATAAAACACTTGTGGGTTAAAAGTTAGGATAGGTTCAACTAATAACTCAATTGCAACATTATACTGTCTTTTTACTATTATAAGCTCTGAATAGCAATAAGAGAAAGAAACATTAATATTAACTTTTTCATGTTGTGCTACCAATATTTTTTGACATTATTAAGCCTCAGAACATGCCATTGTTAACCATAAACATTCCATCTATGAGTTTGTAAATGCACTAAAAGATGCAGAACCATTGGCTGGTCCATGAAGTTTGAGGTTGCTGAACAATCAGGTGCCAGTTAGCTGCAGCCGACTGTGTCACCGGGGTGTGCTGACTACAATTTAGCTGATTGAATTCTTTGAACAATGAGAAGCAATGTCCACTTCATTTCCACAAATGGAGCGTGGAGATTTTGATGTCATATTTCCAGCCAGCTAAGCCACAGGAGACAAATTTGAGCACAATGCCATCAAGACCACAGTGGCTAAGAAGGAGTTGTCTCCATTGGTCTGGCAGCATGTGCTCACATTTTGACTGTTGTTTTGATTGATTCTCTTGTTTGGCTTTGCACTGCCTCTCACCTGCCAGTCAAATCATTACCCTTGCTCTAAGCAACCTGAGTCGGATATGCCCGGCTATGACCAGCTGACAACGCCATGTTGTCAGAGAAGAATGTCTCTGAGTGCTGGAAATTCGACAGCATTTTCCCTCTAATATCAGAAAAGAGCTCTAACATTGCTGTACAGTGGAAAGCTTGTTTAACGGCAGTGAAAATGCTGCCAACACATTTCATACACAGATGCAATTCAAAGTGTTTTACAGAGGCAAAGAAAACAGTGGCAGCACCAGTTAAGACAGTGAAGTTAAAACTTCACTGAGTTAAAATGAGATAAAATACATACAATGAAAATAAGAACTGAGAGACAAAATAAAAGAAACAGAACTCTAGCAGTTACAATGCAGAAGGTGCAGCATAGAAACCAAACACAGGCACAACAGAGTTTTCAGTTGGGACTTGAAGGTGGCAGAGCTGGGACATTTCAGGTCCTTGGGAAGCTGGTTCCATCTGTGTGCAGCATAGTAGGTAAAAGCAGCTTCACCCTGATTGGTTCTGACCCAAGGTTCTAGCAGCTGACTGTTTCCTGAGGATGTCAGAGCCCTGCTGGGTTTGGATTCTTCAAGGAGGTCAGAAACATCTTTTGGCCTCACACCACTGAGTGATATATAAACCAGGAGTAGCACTTCAAAATCAAATCTGTAGGTAACAGGTAGCCAGTGTAAGGACTGAAAAACTGGAGTGATGTGCTCTGTTCTCCTGCTTCTGGTTAAAACTCTGGCAGCAGTGTCTGAATGAGCTGAAGCTGTCTAACAGAATTGAATTTGAGTCACTTCAGGATGTAGTCTGAAGAGCTGCCACGAGAGCTGTCAAGACATGTTACTAAAATCTCAAAATTTCAACCTCATGGCGAGAAGTCCCAAGTTACCAAAGTGAATTTTAATCTTTCTTCTGGGCAAAGTGAATGGCTGTACAATATATCACGGTAATCCATCAAATAGTGGTTGAGATTTTCTGTACGAAAGAGAGTGGTGGATCAAGATGATGCTGTGAAACCAAAGAGCAGAAATATTATACAGATCCCACATCAGGATATACTGTATACAGTATCACTAAGTCAAACCTACAGACACAAAGGTGCCAGATAAATAAAATCTCTTGCAATCAAAATGCAATGTCTTGTCCAGTTATGTCTTGTCCAGTTATTTCAAAATGTAAGCTTTAATGGAAAAAATGTATGACACCCACTGCGTCCAGTCATATCCAAAGTATCTCTAATGTACTTCATATTTATGAATATACCAAGACAGCTGTCATCCTAGCCTGCACGGCTCAACCTTTGTTTGACTTTAGTCTACTTTACTATGACTTACTTTGAATGTCTGTCCACATCCGCACTATGAGCTCCACAGGTCTCTGTGACTGAGTGACAAAGATTATTGCTTCAACTCACAACTGACACAGTTGACAGCCTGAATCCAATTATTAAATCATTCAATTGTGATATCACAAATGTTTCCTTTAATGGCTTAATGAATTAACCAACAACCCCTTGAAAGAGTAGGAGTTCTTGTTACAGGACAGATGCTACGATTTGCTACCTAGCAACATTAATCCAACTGCTAGAGGATCTAGTAAGACTAATTAATATATATATTTTTTAAATTATGGCAGAATCCACTCTTTAGCACTCTTTGGCCCTCCCGTGCTGTTTCCTGAAGCTATGACTACGGGTGCTGCATTTTGAAAACACTCTAGAAAATGTGGTGTCTGGTCCAAAGCTAGATTTAGCTGACTAAAGCGTAAATGTGTCAATCACTAGAACACTCTGGTTGCACAAAGCTCAAATTGTTTCCAAATTTAAATAGTTATAATGCAGTACAAAGGTAAAATCAGGACCATGCTACGTTGCTAATGTCACATTCTCTTTAGAAATTATTAAATCCAGAAGGAAGAATGCCACATTTGAATCAAATTTGAGTCCTATGGCTGGTTTTAACGCTCTCCATCTCAAACAGATGTTAACACTGGTTTTTGTTGTTTCTTTGTCTCACTCTATCTGTGCACTATGCATGGCCACTTCAATCTGGCAGGCAGTGTTTCAGACTTTCAGCTGTTTAAAAGGACTACTTGTAGTTTGAAATACTTCTAATAATGTTCACTAGGTGGCAGGTGGAGCTAATTTATAAACTATTTCGACAACACGGGAAGAGAAGCTGGAATAACAGAAGAGCTGCGCAAGTACAGTAGGTGGGAGAGTGTTTTTGAGGGGATCGTATTGTGGAGAGGCATCATATCCTGCCCTATTTTCACTTCATTTATCAGACAATGATTACATCTTAGTTAATGGCAAATAGTGTTAAAGCACTTTGAGCATCCTGCAAAGAACAGAAAATCTTTACAAGTGGTATAATTTACCATAGGACCATTTCATTTCTCTTTAACTCCAAAACTGAGTACAACTGAGAAAAAATACAGTTCTCTGAGACAGTCACTTCAAGGAACCGATTTCATGTTACACCTCTGATTCACCCATCCATCCATTATCTATACCACTTAGTCCCAAATAGGGTCACGGAACATTCTTGCTGTGAGGCAACAGCTCTAACCACTGCGCCACTGTGCTGCCACTTTTGATTCATTATCATTATAAAAATAATGATAAGTGCAGCTTCAGCTTTTGTTTTGCTTTGCTACGTTCTTTTATAATTTTTGTTATACCAAGAACAAGCATTAGGGCATTAGGGTATTAGGTAGGTAGGAAGTGGAAAATTTAATTAAAATTGTTTTGCTTCCTAAAATAATAACATTCATCATATGTATTATAACTATATTGATTTTTTTTTTTTACAAAATCATTTGAAACAAAAGATCCTGCTTTGTATCATAAATACTGTAGGATAATTTTTTAACTGGACTGAAATCATAAAAGAATAAATTGGAAAATAATATCTAATATTCCAAATTCAAATAGAAAAGGTTGATTTGAGCAGATTATTTTGTCAGAGAGTACCATAAAATCATCCGATTTTCATTAATTTCCACATGTAACTGTTGCATAATGTGTATCATTCATTATTCATAACACTATCAAAGCAGTCCCTCATTAGCACTCACACACAGCCTTCTCTACAAGTGTCGAGCAGTTTCTTAAACCAACACCTTTTGCCTGTTTGATCTGCAGGTTAATCTGCCTCGTTTTACTTCAGGTGCCCCAGTGGCATTAATTGCTACAGGCCATGGCATTTTATTGAAGGTCAAGAACAGCAGGAAGCACAGAGGTGAGAACACCTTGTTCAGCTCTCTGCCCGAGTCTCCACCACGTCAGCCACAAGAGCGTAATGTGTCTGGGAAGTGGAAACACCATGGTTACCTACTCACTAGCAGTGCTTTTTGAAACAATAAGTCTGCCTACAGTTCCACTTTGTTATGGTACCCTAATGGTTATGGGCTTATGGCTGCTTAGTTGTCTTAACTCTATTGTTAAGGGGAAAATGTCAGACATAAAATTGTTTGCTGAGGAAGAAGCAATTCCACCAATATCAGAGATGCCTGCCAGCAGCTTAGAAAGATCACATTTACATTTTAAGTGCTTTGTCCAATGCTCTTATTCAGAAAATTTACAATGGGTGCAGAATTGTGTATATAGAAAGTAAAAGAATATTAAGAAAAAGCACATTTGCCTTAAAGTAATTACAGTGTCTCAAAAGTGAATGTTTGTTTTGACCAATTTACATAACACATACATGATTCAAACATCCCATACAAAAGGCTGATAAAGGATAATATATGTAAATTACATATATAGTATATGTCAGTGTATATCACCAATATCCAAAACATATATAATATATATGGACATACAGTATATAAATATATAGCAAATGTCTTTTTATATATGTGACATTTTTTCTACAGTTAGAAATATTTAATGTATATATTTCTAAAGCATAAATGCTCATACACTGACCACATACATTCAGTTGCACAAAAACCCTTTGGAAGCTCCATGATGCATTTATCCACTTCCTTGTCTACATTGTTTATAAAGTGTTTTTTTTTTTTAACAATTCAGCCACAGTTGTGGTGTTTGTCACCCAGATTCTTCATTATTTTTTGTGGGACCTTAAATGTTTCTGACATTTTCAATCTGGCCAAATTGAACTCAGCCAGCGAGGACGTCAGAGCCAGTCAAACACTAGCCCTGCCATACACACCCACTATCACAAACATAACCATGGACCCCACGGACACACCCGACGCTGTTGCAGAGCTGGGGCAGAAACTAAGCAAGCTCTGCCACCGGCTCTACAACCTCCACCTCATGGAGACCTACCTGAGCCCAGCAAAAGCCCAGGAAGTCTACCAACAGCTACAGGCCCAGATGGTTTCTCCGCTCTCCCGCCCCACACAGAGCCCCTCTCCCTTCGAGGGAACCTGGTGGGCTATATGCCCTGGGGGTCCAGGGATTAGTTTGCACCACGTTATAAGCAGCCTTCACCCATTAACCTTCCTGTTATGTTCTGGGTCAAATTGACCCAGTGCAAAGTAACAAAACAAAATCTAAAAAAAATAGTTAAAAATATTTTATT